>NC_135810.1:28042639-28342639 GCF_964213995.1 Mustelus asterias | reverse complement strand
CGAGCCTACTCCACAATTTAATACAATCATGGCTGATCTAATCTCAACTCCACCTACCTGCCTGCTCATTATTGCCCTTCAACCCATTACTAATTAAAAATCTGTCCACCTCTTCCTTAAATTTACTCAATGCCCTGGCATCCACCATGCTCTAGGATAGTGAATTCCCCAAACTCACCACCCTTTGAAAGAAGTAATTTCTCCTAATCTCTGTTTTAAATCTGCTACCCCGTATCGTAAAACTATGACCTCTTGTTCTAGTAAGAGGAAACACTCTCTCCATGTCTACGTTGTCAATCCCCCTTATCATCTTGTACACCTCAATTAGATTTTCCTCTCATTCTTCTAAACTTCAGGCAGCATAGGCCTAAACTGCCCAATCTCTCTTCATAAGGCAAACCCCTTATCTCTGGAATCAATCTAGTAAACCTCCTCTGAACCACCTCCAATTCAACTACATCCCTCCTCAATTAAAGGGACCAAAACTTTACACAATATTCTAAGTACTGTCTCACTAATGCTTTGTACAGTAACACTTCTCTAATTTTATATTCCATTCCTTTAGCAATAAATGCCAAGATTCCATTTGGCTTTCCTATTACCTTAACAAATGCCTTCCTGAAGTCCAGATGTACTATATCTACAGGATTCCCATTATCCACCTTGCTTATTACATCTTCAAAAAACTGGAGCAAATTAGTCAAACATGATTTATCCTTCATAAAACCATGCTGACTCTGATGGATTGCATTTTGACTTTTTAAATGTTCTGTTATTACTGCCTTTATAATGGATTCTAACAATTCGCCAACAACAGATATTAAACTAATTGGCCTATTGTTTCCTACATTTTGCCTCCCTCCCTTTTCTGAATAAGGGCATGGTATTAGCATTTTTCCAATCCATCGGAACCATTCCCATATCCAGGGAATTTTGGAAATTCCTCTTTTCTACTTATAGAAGCTTTTGCTGTCCGTTTTTATATTTTGCACTTTTTTTTTCGTAATTTATCTTTTCACTTTTTGTGACTGTTTAGTGTTGGTCTTTAAAATCTTCCCAATCCTCCAGTTTGCCACTGGCCTTTGCAAAATGGTATAACTTAGGTTTTAGCATTATGTTATTCTTAACTTCCTTCCTTCGCCATAGAAGTCTTTCCCCCCTTACTACCTTTCCTCCTCTCTGGAATATATTTTAGTTGGGAGGACTTGAATAACAGAAAGCTGTGAAATCTTATTGAATACTTTCTGGCAGTCCTTATAAATAACATCCATAATTAATCGACACCACAATTACATACAATGTTAGCTTCCTCCTCAAAACATCCAATTAGGTTTGTTAAACATGAGTTACCCTTTACAAGTTCATGCTACCTTTCAGATTAATTCATTTTTGTCCAAGTACCCAGTCACTCTGTCCTAATAGTAACTCCTACAAACTTCCCCACAGCAGATGTTGGATTCCTTTGTCTATAATCCACTCATTTTTTTCTCCCTTACCCTTCTTAAATGGTGGTGTGGAATGGTCAATTATTCAATCTAATGGAGAGTATTTTGGAAGATTATGATGAGAGTATGTATAATTTCCTCACTCTGCTGTTTAAACTCAAGGGTGGACGCCTTTCTGTCCTTTATAAATCTTTTGTCTCATTATTTTCTCCATTACATTTTTTTCACCTCCATTAAATCTAGTAAGTTTTATTTGATTTAATTTAATTTTTCCTCATATCTCTGATGCTTTAGTTCCATCCTCCAATGTGAAGGTTAATGCAGGGTAGATATTTGGTAAGTCCATCATTTCCTGATTTTCAATTAAAAGATTATGTACTACTTACTTTTCGCCAAACGTTTTTCTTAATGTGTTTGCAGAATCCTTTAATGTTGTCCTTGATATTCCACATAGGTTCATGTTCATTGTCCCTTTTGCAGCTATTATTATGTTTTTAGGATCGCTTTGCCGTTCTTTATATCTGTCTCAGTCTGAGGGATCACTGCTGTCCTTTGCATTCATGAAAGCTCTTTATTTTAGTTAATACCTGCCTCTTTTCTTTTGTAGAGCAAGGATATCTCATTAGGAGTAAGACTACTTCTTTCAAGACCTGCTGCTGTTCTTCTGCAATTTTGCCATTGCAGTTCTGCTCAGTGTTTAATTTCTGTAACCTTTCTCCAAAGTTCTCCTTACCTGAATTTCAAACTTTGATTTGTAAATCACCCTTCTCCCTTTCAAACCTGATATAAAATTTATGGTACGGTCACTGTTAGCTTAGTGTCAGATTCAAGCTTATTATACGCCATTACATCCAATGTGGTCTGCACTCAACAATTGTTCAATTTCACTGAGGGAGTGCAAGTAGCTTCAAGCCAGTCATTTCAGCTCCTGTTTCCAGTACTTTCTGCTTCTCTTTCAGCTGGGAAGTTAGTTTACATCATTTTCATTGTCGTTATTTAATTTGCTGCATTGACATCCTAGAAAAATTTGTAAATGAGAGCAGGGGATCATTTATAACACCCAGCATGAAGCATTTAATCTTCTGCATGCCAATGATAAGGACAGTCCACTGTCTGAGACTAAACTTTCTTCCTTCAACATAAATGGATTACCATGAGACGACTAAACACACAATGGTTTACTTTTAGATATTTGATTGTTATTGCAGTTTGTCTTACTCTCTGCAGAATAAGCATAGTGATGCTGAACAATTTTATCACTTAATTTGCATCTCCCTATGTTACTTACTTCTGTCATTATAATACATTCAGGTTTGCCTATTCTTCTGTGCTCTACTCATAAATATAAATGTACACATTATTGAATGCTTGGCTCAGTTGGTAGTATTCACACTTCCAAGTCAGAAAGTTGAAGGTTTAAGCCCTTGCTCAGGACTGATATTAAATGGGATGGGGTCGCACTGATCACTGAAGAGCGTTCCCAGAAAACAGAGAAGACAATAGCATGGGATGTGCGGAGTGAGATACTGGGTGACTCAGAGCACAGCAACAGGAAGGGGAGAGAAGCAAATATTGCAACATGGTGAGAGGAGGTCAGAGTAGGCAGCAGGGAGAGAGAGAATAACAGAATCCCGACAATGCAAAACGAGGCCACTCGGTCCATCAGGCCTGCACCAACAACAATCCCACCCAGGGCCTATCCCCGTATCTCCACACATTTACCCTGCTAGTCCCCCTGACACTAAGGGACAATTTAGCATAGCCTATCAACTTGTTGAAAGTGAAGATATTGTGGTCCAGGATGAACAACCAGTTCTTCATCCAGACACACGGAACAGCCATGGGGACCAAATTCGCACCTCAATATGCCAACATCTTCATGCACAGATTTGAACAAGACTTCTTCACCGCACGGGACCTTCAACCGATGCTACACACTGGATACATAGATGACATTTTCTTTCTTTGGACTCATGGTGAACAATCACTGAAACAGCTATATGATGACATCAACAAGTTCCATCCCACCATCAGACTCACCATGGACTACTCTCCGGAATCGGTTGCATTCTTGGACTCACGCATCTCCATTAAGGACGGTCACCTCAGCACCTCACTGTACCCCAAGCCCACGGATAACCTCACGATGCTCCACTTCTCCAGCTTCCACCCTAAACACGTTAAAGAAGCCATCCCCTACGGACAAGCCCTCCGTACACACAGGATCTGCTCGGATGAGGAGGATCATAACAGACACCTCCAGATGCTGAAAGATGCCCTCATAAAAACAGGATATAGCGCTCGACTCATCGATCAACAGTTCCAACGCGCCACAGCGAAAAACCGCACCGACCTCCTCAGAAGACAAACATGGGACACGGTGGACAGAGTACCCTTCGTCGTCCAGTACTTCCCCGGAGCGGAGAAGCTATGGCATCTCCTCCGGAGCCTTCAACATGTCATTGATGAAGACGAACATCTCGCCAAGGCCATCCCCACACCCCCACTTCTTGCCTTCAAACAACCGCACAACCTCAAACAGACCATTGTCCGCAGCAAACTACCCAGCCTTCAGGAGAACAGTGACCACGGCACCACACAACCCTGCCACAGTAACCTCTGCAAGACGTGCCAGATTATCGACACAGATGCCATCATCTCACGTGAGAACACATCCACTAGGTACACGGTACATACTCTTGCAACTTGGCCAACGTTGTCTACCTGATACGCTGCAGGAAAGGATGTCCCGAGGCATGGTACATTGGGGAAACCATGCAGACGCTGCGACAACGGATGAATGAACACCACTCGACAATCACCAGGCAAGACTGTTCTCTTCCTGTTGGGGAGCACTTCAGCGGTCACGGGCAATCGGCCTCTGATCTTCGGGTAAGCGTTCTCCAAGGCAGCCTTCACGACACACGACGGCGCAGAGTCGCTGAGCAGAAACTGATAGCCAAGTTCCGCACACATGAGGACGGCCTAAACCGGGATATTGGGTTCATGTCACACTATTTGTAACCCCCACAGCCTGCCTGGACCTGCAGAGTTTCACTGGCTGTCCTGTCTGGAGACAATACCCATCTTTTTAGCCTGTCTTGATGCTCTCTCCACTCACATTGTTTGTATCTTAAAGACTTGATTAGCTGATTAGCTTGATTAGCTGATTCGCATTCCAACCATTATTCATGTAAATTGAGTCTGTGTCTTTATATGCCCTGTTTGTGAACAGAATTCCCACTCACCTGAAGAAGGGGCTTGGGGCTCCGAAAGCTTGTGTGGCTTTTGCTACCAAATAAACTTGTTGGACTTTAACCTGGTGTTGTTAAACTTCTAACTGTATTCATCTCTTTCACCTAACCATCATCCATCTCCCCACTACTATCACCCCTCCCAGAATCATACCCGGACCAATGAAGCTCTGAAACCGTGTGGCCCCACAGAACAGGCCAATCCACAAGTCATCCCTTAAGGTTAATGCACACAGCTGCTCAAAAATAATGGAAATGACTGCACACTTAAATAACTCATCCATGAATTCCAAAATAAAAAAAAGGCACATCTCCTCCAACCACCAGCTCACACTCCAACAATCTGTCTCCACCCACCATCTTTCCTCAATTGACCACCTCAGTCCCAACCGCTATCCCAATCCCATTGTAATCTTTCCCCCTGCCAGCACTTGACACACCCATCTGCAATCCCTCCCTGCTTGCTACCAGCTGCTGCAACAAGAATTCCCACTTCCAGACAACCAGCCTACCCGGTAGGTTGGCTTTTAGAGGAGAACCATGGACAAAAGCTTTTAAAAGGTGTTGGATTTTTGGCAAACCTGTACTTCTCTATTGCCCGTCCAACTCCTCCCACCAGCTCCAAATGCCCAGCGCTGTAAATATCGGTGTCCCACATTTTGTCTTTTTGTTGGATGCAAAGGAGAGTTACTTGTATTTTCTTTTACTGTATTCAACTAACAATGTAGTGTTGCAAACCTGTAAGATTCAGCAGTGAAATGTGGGGCAGAATTTAATGTTTGTTTGGGTTGATGAAGTGGACAGCATTGCCATCTGAAGCAGAAGTGGCCAGCTGAACATTTCCACACGGCGGCTGGACAACTTGAAAGTAAAGATCCAGATGTTGAAGTTAGGCAGGTAAGCAGCGATCCTGGCATCAGGTGATGGGATCACAGATGTCGATGCTACTTTTAAACTGCAGCCCTCCTTCCTGTGGTGATGTCAATCTTTATCTTTGTCGTGCCTGACATTGCCAGGACCCAATGTGCAGCACAGGCCACTAGCCTTCCCCTGCTTTCACCTGCAGGTCACAAACCCCTCATCATCCACATCAACATCCTTTATCTCCCATGTCCACGGCACGCTGTCCAAGCAGTGGAACAGGAGCCTTGGAGGGAAAGTCACTTGGTTGGCAAAGGTTGGCCTCAGGAATGCCCCCCAAAAGGTTCACCTCCAGGCTGCAAGAGAGCACCGGGAGGTTTTATTTCCAATGGATAGCAAGAAAAAATCCACCCACCACACTCCCATAACTGAGAAAGCATAGACAGAGATGGCAGTGTGGTTCAGCAGTGCAACTGGGTTCAGTGTTAGAAGATGAATGGGAGTGTGCCAGACTTGTGAACTCTGACATTCACTGAGGAGGAGGCTCTCAACTTGACTAGAGAACAGGGTGACCAGGCCGTTACATATGGAGAGAATCATAGAATCCCTACAGTGCAGAAGGAGGCAATTCGGCCCATCGAGTCTATACTGACCACATCCCATAATCCCACACATTTACCTTGTTGATCCCTCTAACACTAGGGACAATTTAACGTGGACTGTGGAAGGAAACTGGAGCACTGGGAGGAAACCCACGCAGACACGGGGCAAAAATACAAAATCCGCACAGACAGTGACCCGAAGTCAGAATTGAACCTGGGTCCCTGGCGCTGTGAGACAGCAGTGCTAACCACTGTGCGACCGTGCCGTCCCGTGAATAGAGAACAGGGTTAGCAGGCCATCACTTATGCAGAGAATCGTAGAATCCCGACAGTGCAGAAGGAGGCCATTCAGCCCATTGAGTTTGCACTGACTCTCCGACAGAGCATCTTACCCAGACCCTCCTGCCCTATCCCCATAACCCTGTGTATTTACCAATGCTAATCCACCTAAGATACACATCTTTGAACACTAAAGGGCAATTTACTGTGGCCAGTCCACCCAATCTGCACATCTTTGAACTGTGGGAGGAAACTGGAGCACCTGGAGGAAACCCATGCAGACGTGGGGAGAATGTGCAGACGCCACATAGACAGTGACCTGAGGCCGGAATCCATGTCCCTGATGCTTAGAGGCAGCAGTGCTAACCATGGTGCCGGAGAGATTGGAGGGATAGGCAATGAGAGGAGGAGGCATCGAGCTTGGTGTCCATCGCTGGTACAGAAAGGAAGCATGTGCCAAGCATGGATGGGAAAGGGAATTCTAAGCCCTAATTGTTTGTGTTCTCCATGTAGGTATCTGTAGTCTGGAGGGATGGGTTGCTGCCTCCACAAAGACACTACAGTTCACCACTGATGAGCAGGGCCTTGAAGCCTTAGAGGACTTGGTGATACATCATTTGCTCATCCTGTCCACCAGCACAGAAACACTCACCTGGATGGATATGAGCTCACGACTCAAATTGGGGTCACAAGCTCGTGAGCACCTCACAGATGTACAGAAGCAGGTGATAGCCAAGTGCCCTGTCAGTCAGACGATGGTTGGATGCCTGGCTGATGCTCAGTCCAGGCTGATGAAAGGTCTCTGGTGTTAACCACACTGTACCTACTGGAGTTGCAGCAAAAAACAGGAGAACACCTGGTGGATGGCAGAGATTATGTGGTGTCATGCACGGATGATGGAGGAGGCAGTCCAGACTATAAATTCTGTCACCTCACAGGTATGTGAGCACATGGCTTCCTCCATGGAGAAGGTGGCAACTCTCATGGAGAGCCAGACCCAGCAGAACACTCAGTGGCTGCTGTGCACGTGCGCAGAACTGTATACCCTCACTTTGGCCATGAACTCTATGCAGGAGTTGTCAGTTGGCAAAGCAGTGCCGTTGCATGCGGAGAGGGAGGTGGAGTCATCTTAAGGCACTTTGAGAGTGGACTGGTATTCCTCAGCCCCTCTGCCAATGACTTGGCTACCTCTGATGGACACAGCCATAAAGGAGGCATGCTCACTTGTGCAGCAATCTTCTCAGCTTGCCAGGGTCCTCCAGACCGTGTGCACCCAGAGGATAGCTGCCCTTCATTTCAGGCCACAGGGCATCATAATCAGCAGTTTGCCTCCAACTCATCTTCAGATGCTAAAGCCATAGCTTACTGGGGTACTCGCAAGGGCATCTGGAAGAGCACTTACATATACAGAATGTGTTATCTAGAATGATCCAGGCAACAGAATTGAATCTTTTGTTGGCCTTATTGACTATTCGAACATCATCCAGGTTGACCCATTATAGATATTGTACCATTCCTTTGTTTCAATGTGAAGGTTCAACAGCATTAGTCGCCATGTTTTGAGAAGGTACATGCTTGTCAATCCATCCCTGGGGGTGTGCATGACGCTGGAACAGTAGTGGTACCTGGGAGTATCAAAGCATCATGGGAAACAGGCACACACCTGCAAGATGTGCTTTCTGTGGTCACAAGTCAGTTGGATTAGAAGCCTTACACCTGCTTATGAATGTCACAGGCTAGTTAGATGGAACTTTAATGGCCACATCAGTTCAATCTTTTACATCCTTCACATATGGATGCAATGGCCCTGAAGCTAACAGACCTCTCAGCCTCGATAGCAGGGTCATCTCAGAATTGTACAAGCTCTCCAAACCTCTCAAATTGTACCAGCGATGGACACCAAGCTCGATGCCTCCTCCTCTCATTGCCTATCCCTTTGAGCTCTCTGGCACAGTGGTTAACACTGCTGCCTCACATCTGAGATGCAGTGGTGTGCAGCTGTCTAGGAAAGCCCACACCTGTCGCCAGAGGATCCTTTGAAGGAACCAAAGGTGTAGAAATTCAAAGTTGCTGTGATTGCCAGTGCCACTGCGATCAGGTGCCCACCTCGGCCATCAATTACAGGTGGTCCCGCAGCATCACACAGAGGTCAGTGATGGTGCCAACTTCTCTGGCATGGGCGCTCTGGCAGCTAAAGGTACTGCATTTGATTCCTGAACACTCTGGGACATGGTACAACCTGCCTGCAGCCTCCCTCCTGCTGCCTTTTCCCCATGGAGACCAGCCTCACCCCCCACCTCAGGCTGCTTCTGCTATATCTTTATTAGTGGCTTTGGACCCTGGTGCACCTCATCTCTATTGCTTGTAGATCCAAGAGGACTGGGTGGATGAGTCAACTCTTGGGACAAAACCCCCTTTATTGACTGTCACATTTGGCTGGAATGTCTAATAGTTGCCCCTCTACTCCTGAGAGCTGAGCCTCCTTTACAAGTTTGCTGGCCTCCCCGCCCCATTTGATGAATGTCCATTGGAAGGCAGTTCCACAATGTCTGATTTTCCACTCATTCGAGTCTGAAGGCTTGCTTAAATACTGGCTAGAAGTCCCTGGCTGTTCACACCCTGCCACCCCTGCCAGCAAGGATGGAGAATTTGGCACTCAGCCAAATCTCCATTCACAGCAGTGGGACAAATGAATCCCATTGGCATGAACAGCCGGAGAATCCGGCCAAGTGCCTTTGAATGGTTGCGACCTGATGGGCTGCAAACCCTATGCACTGTACCTCAAATTTGGAAGACAGCATTTTATTCCAGTCAGAGATATGCTAATTCAATGTAATGAAGTTTTTGACAAGTTTAATTACTGTCCTCTCCCTTCCATGAAGCATCACCACTTCTCTGCATCCCCGCTGCCCACATATTTCAGCCCTCAGTTCCTACCGTCCTCCCATACAACTCTATGCCCCCTAACACCCCATTTCCAATCCAGCAGGTTACATTCAATTCCACCTGCGATTTCTCCACACCAATATGACCCATACTAAAATCAACAATGGTAAGTTTGACAAGAACATCAATTAATTTCTAAAGGACAAGGATACAAGTACATTTAACAAAGAACATAGAGGAGATCTTCCGGCTGCACTACCTCAATAACAAGGAACATTAATTTCTAGTCATTCTGACTGATGCTTATAAGAATGCTGCAGGTATAACCATGATTATAACAGCTTACCACGATAAAATTACCTTTCATATCATTATTGGTTTAGTCACAAAGAATTTCTACTATGACAAAGCACGCAAACCAAGTGTCACATCTCACTACAGATTAAAACAAGACCTGTGGGTTGCATTCTTTGTGTTCTATAACCCGCATTTCCAATATTATTTACATTAAAACAAAAGGACTGTATCATTTTACTTGATAGAACTTACCAATTGTTAGACAAAGATCATAAGTACAAAATGTTTACCATAAGCTATGGTTTTTTTATTTGGGCATGAAATTTCCCATGGGAGTGTGATTAGGAAAATAGCACCCAAACTGAGGCCCATTTCTACGGCTACTTTGCCGATGTGTGTTTACTGTTCAATTTCCTGCCAATCTTATTAGCATACACCAGAATGTAACATTCCTTAATTTGGGAATGTAGAGACAAGGGGGTGGATTTTCTGGCCGTGTATGCCCCTAATCCAGAAAATCCTGCCCGAGGTCAACAGACTTTTCCATGGTCCGGTCCCTTGTCTGCTCCGATTCCTGTGATGGGCGGAATGGGAAAGTTAACCCCAATAACTCTGTGTAAACAACTGAGGTCTGAGGAAAGCACCAAACTCAGATCATGGGCAGGATTTTTCACCCTCTCCATTCTGTATTTTACTAAGGCGACTACAATGATGACAGAGTTGTCTGATTGACAGTTTGTGGTTTCACTTCCTCTTTTGTAAACCACTTCAAAGAGGAAGTTAAACCACAAACTGTCCATCAGCTTTAGACTCTGTCAACATTGCAATCAGGATCAATGGGGTACTTGAGGTACAGTCAACTGTGAAGGGAAATAAAAATAAACACAGGTGGCTGGAAGATAATAGAAATCCATTGAGCTGGCAGGTGAATTTCACTGCACTACAATTTGATACAGATCAAAGGCTTCGATGGCAATGGAAAGGGTTTCAATGACTTCTGCTTGCTGGGAAGTCTCAGCAGCTTAAAGCTGTGTGCGGACATAGGGGCTGAGTGCTCAGCTGTGCAGAAAGGAACCACCCCCCACCCCACCCCACCAGGTGGAATTAACAGCTCCTCTCTGCCAGAGAACCTCAAAGAGTTCTGCTCACACCTGCATCTTCTGACAGATAGAAAGGAAAATCTCTGCTCCAGAATGGAGTGCTTCAATGATTTAAAATCCTGCCAGGTGACCAGGGGCATGGAGATTAAAGTGACCTGATCACTTCAGAATTTGCACAGCTGACAGGCAGGAATGCAGATGTTGATCACAGGGCTGCCTGAAATCACTGTGCCAGGGGTGATCTGCAGGTCTGCCAGGGCTAGAAAGGGGAGTCCAGCCATGACACCACATCCCGGTGAAAGGTGGCAATGTCGACCCCTTGCTGCCAGCCTGAGCCCAGCCAACCCTCAGGACCTTTGAGAGACCATTCCTCTGCAGCCTGGCAGCAGCAGAATGGCAAATAACACTGAGCCTACCTCCTCAAGCCCAGTCGGGGCCCAAGGCGCCAAGCCAGGGTGTCAGTATCAGGATGCTAGGGGGAAGTGCACTGTTGGCATTGCCCCCTAGCGTGGCTTGAAGGCAGGCTGAGTGGAAGGTCAGAAGGGGAGTGGGGCTGGGTGGGTGTGTCTAGGTGGGATTGGGAGGCTGAATAGGAGTCTGGGAAAGGAAGGGGGCTAAGTAGTGTGTATGGGAAGGAAGGGGGCTCAATAAGGGGTCTGAGGGGAGACAGGACTGAGTGGGTGTCTGGGGGACATGGGGACCTGAGTGGAGGGATCTGGGGGGGTGGGGGGATCAGTTCACTCCCATGTCTGCATGGTGTGGGATGGGAGGATGACCCTCTTTGGTGAAGGATTAGTGGTGCTCCCCTGATATGGAAGGGGATTCCTAACCAGCGAATAAGATTTATAGGCAGAATGCAGTCTTTCAGAGGACAAGCAATCAGTAAAGAGTTAAATGATTCTTAAGACAAGCTAACATAAACAGTTTTACACATATGAGAATGCAGTAAGTGAATCAAAACAAGTAGCTATGATTTTAAAACATATATACTGATATTTTAAATGTATTTTAATGTACTGTTCACTTTGGTCAAGCAAAGCTACCAAAAGGCATGATGCTAAATGTCAATAGTTTAAAGCCAAAGGTCTGGGAACCAGTTAGTCAGCAGTAATCTTATCAGGAATTCCTATGAGGGAATATATTCTGCAACAATAATGAATACCAAAAGAGAAAATGTTGGAAAATCTAAGCAGGTCTGGCAGCATCTGTAAGGAGAGAAAAGAACTGACATTTTGAGTCCAGACGACCCTTTGTCAAAGCTAAAGTCAAAGTAATAATGAATAGATGTATTCACTGCCCAGACACAAGGATAGATATGCCCCTGGATGCAGGAACACATGTCTATTCAACTTGGCAGTCAGCTAGTGGGGGCGTCCACTTTGACCTTATGGTAGCGTCTGCCGTTACCAGGCAATAGGGATGTAGTTAGAGCAAGAGGGGAGATTACATTCGGACTTAGAAGGACAAATAAGATATCACCATGCTATTAAGTATCATATGGTTGGCTGAGGTACTTGACAGATTTGTACTGATGTATCACTGTTAAATGAAATTGATTTTAATCTAATGAAAGGCAGAATTATTGATTAGAAAAAAGTATAATTGATCTGTATTTGACTCTGCACTTCAGGTCTTTCAGAGAGGTTCTGCGCTCTATTTCCAGAGCTATTTAACCCTTCATGAGTCTCCGGTTGGCTGTACATTTCTTTTGTTTGTTATAGGTCTTATTTGTTTAAATAAATTTTGTTACGTCCTTGCATAGAGATATTTGCCTTGTGAGTTTTGAATTGTCTTAGCTTAAGGCACAATTGGCCAGCTTCAAAATTCCCCACGACACCTGGTCTGTCGGGGAAGCACCATTTCATTTTTTGTGGTGGTTGGGGGGGCGGGGCGGGGGGGGGGGGCAGAGGGGGGGTGTGGGGTGTGTCTTAGTGTGGAGATTGGGGCACTCTTTAAAAAAGGTGTCCCTATCTTGAGAACAGTGGGGCTGTCCAGCAGCTTGCTTAATAGCATCTTTTAATGAACATAATAGCATCTTTCCAGTGGGTGAATCCCTCCTGAAAGACATTGCCAATGCCAACGGGAAACACTCCCATTTTCCCACTGGTGCAGGCTCTTAGTTCCAATTCAGGAGAATCGCGGCCAATGTAATAGGACCATGAACATCTCAATGTCATAAATTTCATGCAGTTATACAATGGAATTTGGAGGCTTGACAAAATGATCTTTTTATGGTTTTGTTCCTTCGAGAAATGTGACCTGTTCCAAATCTCTCAGTCAAATCATATTAATGCATTTGAAATAACTTGGGCGTAGGGGTATTTTTGCTGGGCTAGTAATCCAGAAACCCAGAATAATGCTCTGGGGACCTGGGTTCAAATCCCACCATGGCAGATGGTGAAATTTGAATTCAATAAAAATATCTGGAATTAAAAGTCTAATGATGACCATGAAACTATTGTTGATTGTCATAAAAACCCATCTGGTCACTAATATCCTTTAGGGAATGGAATCTACCATCCTTACCTGTCTGGCCTACATGTGACTCCAGATCAATAGCGATGTGGATGACTCTTAAATGCCCTCAGGGATGGGCAATAAATGCTGGCCTAGCCAGTGATACCCACGTCCCATTAACAAATAAAGAGAATGATTTTGATGTATTTGTAAACAATAGTTTGCAAATTATTGCAATATCATTGCCGCTAATTTTCATCTTATTTCCCCAAATCCTATTTATGCTATGCTCTGTTAGGTTATTTGTTTGTTTGCTAAAATGTTCAGTAGCTGAAATAAATTCTAACATCTGGAATTTTTTCTTCCAGTTTGATATAACTTGAATTCTCCTTTTTCTTCTACCTAAAAGAGATGTCTGCCTGCATTTTCTGAACAACTGTATGACCCCTAATTGCCCTTGAGCTGCAGTTTGTCTGGAAGAAAATTGTGCAACCATTATCATAGAATCATAGTGTTAGAGCACAGAAATAGGCCACTCATGTCATTCAGTCTTATTCCTTGTGATCTATAATTCTAAAGCTAACTCCCTAGTAGATTAGTTCATACTCACTTTGAAATATTATTAAGATGTTAAAATCCTTCAACTCTGTTAACGCTTCCGTATATAAGTGATTTTAACTCCATTGTCGGAAAATGACTATCAACATCATTAGGACATGATGGGCAGGGTTTTATGGCCTCACTCGGGCGAGATTTTAATATCCCGCCCGAGGCCAATGGAGATTTCCGTTCTGGGAACCTCGAGGTGGTAGGTTTTCGGCCAATATGTCTGTATCCAATTATTCTCTCCCTTTAAATTAACAGAGGCATGAACCAATCCAAATTAAAATTGGTTAATATCTCCAGTAAGGAAATCGACATACACACATTAAGTATTGTCTGATATAACCATGCAAAGTAAAGAATGAACTCACTATTTTTTACCGTTGTTCATTCTTCAGGACATTTGAAATGCAGTAACTCTTGTAAGACATGGAAATGAGACAACCAATGAACACGCAGTCATGTCCCTCAACCAGCAATGAGAAAAATGAGTGAACAATCTACCATAAGATGTTGGTTGAGGAATAATGTTGGTGAAGACATTGAGGAGTATTCCCCTAATCTCCTTTGAGTATTACCATCGGATCGTTTATGTGCCCTTGGGAGGGCAGGGAGAGCTCTGGTTTAACGTGTTGCCCAAGTTACTTGAGGAAGATAAGGAGTGGATTGTAACTTTCTCTGCCAAGCGGAAACCTGGTGGTAGCAAATTAACTGAAGGAACATTGGTCAAAGTTTAAAAAGGGAAGCTGACCATACGACTACCCATTTTCTGTGCATGGTGAATGTGAATTGTCTACTTTCTATCTTGTGCTATCACAATGGCTATAACATATTGCATAATCATTTATTTTTATGATTGTTAAATTAATGTAATGATTTGTGTGTGCTGTATTTAAGGCCGCGATTCTCCCATCGCGACCTGCAACTTTTCTATCGGGTTGGGCTGGGAGATGCGCGTGTCGGCCATTTCGCAGGTTCCCCGCCAGCTTTTACGACCCGCGCGCATCTCCCAGCTGGAGAAAAATAGCATCGCTGGGACCCTGCTGAAAACCGACGGGCCGCTGATTAGCATGAGTTTACATACTTTTACATGCCATTATCGGGATCCACACAGCAATCTCCACCAACGTCTGCCCCTCCCACTTCTTTGGCATGATGTTACTTTGGCGTGAATCAGAATAGGTATTTAAAAGTCACAACCTGGCATGGCAGCCTTGAACTGGCGTGAGGAGGTAAATGCTGCTAATGGAGCACAGGGGATGTTGCAGGCAGGTCCTGGAGATGCCTGGATGGCCTTCCTCCTGCTGCCTTCATGTGATGGCCCATGGACCAGTGATAACTGGGGTGGAGGGTGGGGGGAGTCGGGGGGCTTTTCTATTTCCTCACAGCTCTCTGGGTGCGGTCCCATCAGGGAGTCCCGCTCAACGACTCCCCCCTTCCTGGGCAGCTCTGTGGCGCACTGTGGGAGGCAGCCTCGAGTGCTCCCGCTTACCCCCCCCTCCCTTCATAGGCAGCACTGTCGCGCATTGTGGAAGGCACCCTTGTGGACTCCTGTTTCCCCCTCCCTTCTGGGCAGTGCTGTCGTGCACTGTGGAAGGCAGCCTCGAGGGCCCCCGCTTCCCCCCCTCCTGGGCAGCGCTGTAGCGCACTGTGGAAGGCAGCCTCGAGGGCCCCCACTTCCCCCCCCCTCCTGGGCAGTGCTGTAGCGCACTGTGGAAGGCAGCCTCGAGGGCCCCCGCTTCCCCCGCTTCATAGGCAGCGCTGTAGCGCACTGTGGGAGGCAGCCTCGAGGGCTCCCGCTCACCCACCCCCTCCACAGCACTTTGCATTGGCATTGTCTTGCCGCGGGGTATGGTCAGGGACTGTGCTATGCCCCTCCGCTACAGCATTCTGTAAGCGAGCCAGGCTCTGGAGCCCCTCAGCAGTAGCCCTCTGAGCCTGGGCTAAGTTGTCGAGGCTCACAGCCACTGCCTACTGTGTCTCCAGAATGCCAGCCAGAATCCCAGCCATGGCCAGCAACGTCTCCCACATGCCCCCGACACCCATGGCCATCGAACGCTGTGCCTCCTGGATGCCGGAAACACACTTGCCCGTGACCCGTAGTGTCTCCAGGATGGCCTGGACCCTGTCACCCATGAGGACAGACCCCTGAGCCAGACTTTCACTGCAGTCGCCACCCTTGTAGTGTTGGCCTGGGTCTCACACTGTGTCGACACCACTTCCTGCAACAGCACTCTGTTTGACTCCCCTAAACAGCCTTGCAGTCACATGGTTACTGACAACCCTTCCACAACCCTCCGGTTTCCTGATGCATCTCCACGAGCCTTGGGAGGAACATACCCAGAAGCCCAGCAGCTGGCTTGGGGACAGCTGAATCCTGGCCTCTGGCAGACCTCTATGTGCCCAGGCCCTCGGATGTGCCCGCCTCTACCCGATGTGTGTCAGCGGCTGTGATGTGCTCACCAGTTCGTGACCCAGAAGCCTCAACACTAAAGGTTACCCACCGTGGTGATCGTCTCTGTGTTGGTGGGTTGGTGGGTGATGCTTTAGTGGTGCTGCCCTCGGAGGATTCCTTAGTGCCTGTGGTGAACCATTGTTGGTTCCACCAGGTAGTGCTGAGCCATGGTCTGGCCAGTACTATGAGTCTGTATACATGTTACTGTTGGGGTTAGGGTTGGGCTGTCCTACCTGTTAATATAGTTGTTATGGTACACCCCAGTCGGCTCCGCCTCCTGGGAGAGGTATAAAGGTCACTGCTCTGCCTGGTATCCCTTTAGTCTGGGATCGTACACTGTATATGGTAGCTCTGTTATTGTTAGCAATAAAAGCCTTTATTTCCCGAGTACATCCAGCCTCTCGTGTGTTATATCGCGCATCAGTGCCTCCCTCCAAGGTGTCATCCAGGGGGTCGTGGGCAGTTTGCTCCAGAGCAGCGGAGGCGGCAGCAACACCCGAGGGGCTGGGTTCCTCTGGGTCCAGAACTGGAAACAAAAACACACATTAGGGGGAGGGAGGCAAAACATTCCATGCAGCATCGCACTTACTTCAAGGAGAACCAATGTTGAGGGTACACTTCTGCTCACTTGCATGTTGGACGCCAACCTGGTGTCAGTGACCATTCGGGATGGCCCATCATCCCCTGCCAGCTGCATGACACACTCTTCGATGCTGGTCAGCTGCCTCAGGTCAGGCACACCACCATCATTCTGTGTCATTTCCCGTGTATTGTGGATGTTCATTTCATGTGGGAACATAAGGTGGATAGCAAGCATTAACATATTGCAGTGCATGGTGCGCAATGCGTGCCTGTGTCTCAGGCCTTGTGTTGACAATTTCGGGGAATGCAGTCACCACTGAAGGGTGCTCAGGGGTGAGGGGAAGGGGTTAGATTCTGTTACTGGGGAAAGGGTCACTTGTTGCATGCCCTTCAGGTGTCTAAGCAGGGTTGAAGATCCGTGCCAAACATGTGCGGGGTTCCAAGAGGGATGCTCACTCACCCTTGCTGCTCGAAGAAGGTCGTACGTTTTTTTGCGACACTGCCTGCCAGAGTGCGGTGTCAAGCTCCTGGCATTCACCACTTCTGCCACCTCCTCCCACAAAGCACATGCACCCTTTAGGTTGGGGCCCAGGCCGGGGAACAGTCAATCGCGCCTCTCCTCCATGGCATCTAGCAGGTGCTCCTGGTCAGCCTCTGAAAATCTGGGTGCAGGTTTGCGCGCAGACATCTTTGTGGCGTGACTGGCTGTGTGTCCATTCCTGCAGCTTATATACAGACTGGCTTATTAGAGGAGTGCAGGTGCAGTGAGTGTGGCCAATCAAGCTGGCAACAAATGCTTGTGAGAGATTTTGAAGGCTGCATTCAGTTGAATGTCATGCATCCCTCAGGGTGCTGATTGGCTGCCATTGTGCCTATGTGTCCGTTGGGGGTGCAATACTCAAGGCTCCCATTCAAGAGAGGGAATGATCACAAGCTGGGGTTGTGCGTGTCAGCACAACACTAGTTCTCTGCAGGGCAACAGTGAGGACAATATGTTCAAGAGATGGAGGAATTGTGTACCCGCATTATCCAGATCCATGGGGGCATGAGGTGAGTAGGCAGCCATGTCTGTGTGTCGGGAGAGATGGGGGGTGGGGAGCAGTGTTGAGGCCAGCGATGTGTGTGGGGGTGTTGTGAGGGTCAGCAATGAGGCCAGCGATGTGTGTGTGGGAGCTGGATGGCAGTGATCTGGATGCTGGGAGGTCTTTTCAGCGACCTCCCAGCGATGTGCACATGAGCGGGTTCCCGCTCATCTCGCCGATTTCAGACCGAATAGGCCCTGTCCCCTGGGTTTTTAACGATATTCACAACTGGGGCCTCTGCAGTGCACAGAGTGCGGAGATTCAGTGAGAAGCTGAACTGAGAAAATTGTCGGGATCGAGAACAGTTTTCCCACCAATTCAGCACTTTTGGGAGAATCGCAGCCTAAATTTCAAATGTGCGTTCTTCGTTTGTTAAATTACTAACATTTATGATTCATTTAATATCCTCATATGAATATTCTTACTGTATTTCAGTTAAAGCAAATTTAATATATAAAAACAAATGTCAGTATGGCCAAAAATTGATGTGCGAGAAATGTAAAGAAAACACATATGTTCCTAATAATTGAATACATTTTATCAAGTTAAGTATTTGTGGATAAAATATTTCAGATAATAATATAACGCAACGGTAATTGTCATAACATATTGGAATGTATTGTGAAGTAAATATATGTACTAAAATGGAAGAAACAGCAGCTGCCTCATTTTATTGTGAACCAAAAGTTTTGGTCAGCTCCTGGAACTTGCAATGTGCAAATTTACCACAAGATGTCAATATGAGAATGTTGGCCAATATTGTTTTTGACAGAACACAGTCCTCCAAAAATATTTTCCGATCAGAATGGTGAACAACTCGCCTTTCCCAGTCTACAGCAGCATTTAATTTCTATTTTTTTCTGTGCAATTTTTTCAGCAATTTTGTTGTCTTGAAGACGATGATTGATAGTGGGATATGACTCCATTAATGCTATGTTCACAGATATAGGTGGAATTTTACCGCCCCGTGCACCACCGGAATTGGGGTTGGCGGAAGGTGGAGCATAGAAAGATCTGCTGACCTCGGGCAGGATTTTATGGTTTCAGGATGAGCGAGTCTGTAAATTCCCGCCCCAGGAATGGTCTCTTGGTTTGATTGTTGGACGGCTATTTGGCTACTCAAAATTCAACAAAACTTTAATTCTTGCTTCATCCAAAAGTCTGAATACTTCTTTGACTCTCTTCCAAAACGTGGGGTACTATGAAGTTCTGTATGGTCCCCCTCTGCTGCATTGGCTGAAGTGATGTATCTCAGTATTGATGAGGAATCTTGTACTTTTTCTTCATTCATACGGTTCACCAATAACCATACAATGTATTGACCCATTGTACGATATTTCCACAGTTTGGGACAGTGAACCACAGGGATCAATTCACTTGCATTCCACATGGTACTGCATACTTTAGTGGCAACACAATTCTCAGCTCATGAGTTAATTGACATTTGTTTTCGGATTCCAAATTCTCACGAATTTAATTGCGTAC
This sequence comes from Mustelus asterias, assembly GCF_964213995.1. Taxonomy (NCBI): domain Eukaryota; kingdom Metazoa; phylum Chordata; class Chondrichthyes; order Carcharhiniformes; family Triakidae; genus Mustelus; species Mustelus asterias. Next base: position 28,323,251 of record NC_135810.1, on the reverse strand, counting down.
ATTTTATTTCTTTCGAATTACAGATAATGTAAAAATTAGTTCTGAATAGGAGTTTTCTAAATATGTCAGAAAATATAGAAAAGATAGATTCCATGTGGACATTCACTTGCACTTAATTTCTAAGGCTGCCCACATGCTAGCCATTCTCAGCATTATCAGTAAATTATTATAATTGGACACAGGTTTGAGTGAAGTGGAATACAGTGCTATCTGTTAAGCTAAAGATTATGTCAAATCTCTTTCAGATTTTCCAAAATCTAATGGAAGACTTTGATTATTCAGATTGGATTACAAAAGGTATAAAGGACAAAGAGGGGAGAAATCCCTCAAAGGAATACAGGAGAACATTCTTGATCAGTAAGTTTCCAATCCAAGCAGTGCTGGATCTTGTTTCGGGGAATGAAAAGGGGTAGATGGAGCATGTTTTAATGGAGGATCATTTGAGGAACAGGGATCATCATATAATTAGTTTTAGAATAGTTACACAAAAAGACATGTTAGCATCAAGAGGAAGGCAAACATCACTAAGTTGAAAAATGATCTGGTCCAGGTGGATTTAAATCAAAAATTAGCCGAAGCTGCCCCCAGCCCCTACATATCTTCCACATGTCTTCCAAATATCTTTTCCCCAAGAGAGGACTCCAGTTCCACGGATTCAAGTGAATGTTTCTCATCTATACAAACACTGCTTCAGCAATTAAAGCAGAATTTGCATTTCATGGTTCAACAATTTCAGTGAGGTTATTGAATTTATTGTCCATAATTATTCTTCAAAGTAACAAATTTTGATCTGTGATGCCAAATGTTCTTTACACTTTGTGACAAGGGATGCTTATTTATTGTATCTGAGTGGCTTCTGCATTGTTAACACATGTCTCACTCATGGCACCCTCGATGATGCATCTGAAGTCACTGAACTTTCAATACTAGCCCCTGTAACTCTTGTGTTACAGAGGGTACTGATGATAGATCTGTAGGTCTGAAGAAGTCTTTGTAGTCTTACATAGGTTGAATGTAAATCTTCATTGACTCCCAGAATTATTTACAAATATATAGTAAAGGGTAAGAGCCAGGAGGTGCCTCCATACTTGCTGGTATACGTAGTTCTGTGCAACACTCAACTGATCCTGGGTGTGGATCATGTGCTCCCTTACATTACTGCATGGGTGGCACTGTACTAATGTCCCACATTAACCCTATATATGCCAGACCCTTATGACAGGAGGGGACCAAAAATAAAGGGCCCGATTTTACCAAAACTTCGCGCCCGTTTTCAGGCACGAAATCGCGGTAAAGTTGGGCGTCGGGCCTATACCGCAATCTGCACCCAATTCCGAGCAGATCGCGGCTTTACCGACACCCGATTCAGGTGCGGGTCCGGCCCGCGCCCGAATCACGCGGCCCGACAATTTAATTGCATTAACATGCATTTAAATCAACTTAATGAACCGCGTGCCCAACCCCACCACCAAATCCCACTTTACTGTCTTCTGGCCCGTTCCAAATCCGCGCTTTTAGCGACCTGCAGGATAAAAGTCCGAAGCGGATTTCTATTCTGCAAGGGAGCCTCCGAAGCCCTCTCTGCCCTTGTGAAGTCACCATCCTCCTCGACCATCCTTCGCGGACCCCCCCGCTAACCACCCCGGCAGACCCCCCCCCCGGATCACACCCCCCTGAGAGGCAGGCCCCCCCGGCTGACACGCCCCCCGGGATCAGACCCCTTTGGGAGGCAGGCCCCCCCCCGGCAGAGCACACCCCCAACCCACCTCAATCGCTGGTCTCCCTCCACCATCCTTCCGTTAGCAAGATAAGCTGTATGTTCCTCAGTTAGATCCACTTTGGTCAACACAAAGATGGTCCTTCTGCCTTGTGGGTCCATCTGACTCACCAAGTCAGTTACAATACTGCGTTCAGCATCTACTGAACCATCTTGGATACAAAGGATAATGAATGGTACTGGTCGATCTTCCTGGTGCTATCAGTACTGTAACATCAGGAATAGCTGCTGGCACCAAGGATATAATTTTTAGCATAAGCAAGGCTTACATGCAGAACCCTAATGCCATTATCCTTTGTATCCAAGATTGTACAGTAGATGCTGAACACAGTATTGTAACTGACTTGGTGAGCCAGATGGACCCGTCACACCCCCTCTCCTCCTCCCACCACCTCCCACCCCCAGAGGGTGATCTGGATCCTGCCCCCTCTCCTCCTCCCACGCCCCCCACCAGAGGGTGATCTGGATCCTGCCCCCTCTCCTCCTCCCACACCCCCCACCAGAGGGTAATCTGGATCCTGCCCCCTCTCCTCCTCCCACACCCCCCACCAGAGGGTAATCTGGATCCTGCCCCCTCTCTCTCCCCCCCCCCCCCTCCCCAGATGATCTGGGTCAGACAGCCGCTCTCTCTGCCCTTCTCTCCCCGCCCGGGCGCGCTGCTTCGGATTTTTTTTCGAACTGCGCATGCGCAGTTCAGAGCTCAGATCGGTCCAGCAGTGCTAAGCCCCGCCCACAGCGCGAATCGGACCGGAGCCGGCAAAAAGCGTATGGGCGCGCTGGAAAGAGGATTCCAGGCTCAGATCTATTTGAAGCCCAGATTCGGCACTTAGACTCAAAATGGTAAAATCAGGCCCAAAGTTTCAAAGCATTCCCTCCTGTCAATTCTCGGAACCCAACAGAATTTCCCCCAGCAGAACCCGACTGCAAAAGAATGCAATATCTCTGAGTGTCAAATTAATCCAGCATTCCAAGCTTTCCGACTGACTGCTCCGCTGTTTGGAAAAATGCAGTGAAGCTTTTCAGCTAATTACAGGCTAATTTCTCACTGCATTTGCAGCCTATTAACAGAAAGTACAGCGAGGAATCAGCCTGCGATTGGCTGAGTAAGTTGACTCAAAGTTTTAAGAGCAGTCCGTCAGTTACGGCTGTGCTGGACTGTTGGTTTAAGTTGGCACTCTGATCTCACATTCTTTTGCCAATATCTTGCAGCAAAGAGTGTGGAGGTAACTTTTTAAGAAGGAAAGTTCAAAGGAAAACAGTTAGCAACATTACATCAAGCAACAGGCAAGGAAGCGCAGTGGACCTGAGGCGAGGCAGTTACCCCAGGAGAGGTGAGAGAGAGAAAGAGTGAAAGAGGATGGTGGAGGGAGAGAGAGAGAGATTGTGAGGGAGTTGGGGGGAGAGTTTGTGCTTTAGGAAATCCATGGGCAGAATCACAGCTTTATGGTTAAAAGATAAAAGATCAAAAGATGGGATTGACCATGTGAAACCCTACGCTGCCAGGTATCTTATTATCTGCTTTCATTAAAGAACAATTTGTTTTTGTCAATAATTAGGGAACAATATGAGTCTGACAGTCAAAAACACAGATAAATGAAGGTGAAACAAGAAGGCAAAGCTCAACAAAAAGACAGTTTATCATCTAACTACATTCCACACACCTTTTGATCAGTACCATTGAAAGCATATGCCAATTTGTGCCAGAAATCACTTCATCAGAAGCAATTAGGAATGAGCAATAAATGCTGTTCTTGCCAACCATATTCACATCCCAAAAGAAAAGAAAACAGCTCTGTTTAGGGAGATGCTTGAAGATGCAGTTTAAGACCTTGAGAGATACCCTGGGTTACATTACATTAATTTCTTCAATGATGCAACAACTGCTTTAAACATGGACATTCAGACATGGTGCTATGTAAAGAAGACTTTATTTGATCAAGTCAAAGTTAAAGCAATTTTGGAGATCCCATCAGTGATATAGTAGGAACTCAATGACTGGACTGACTCAGTAGCAACATCCTGCATTGGTTGATGTTGCAGAACTGTATTTCACTGAGAATCACATAATCATACAGCGCAGAAGAGGCCCTTCAGTCCATTGAGTCCGCACTGACTTGTTGCAGGAGGTTGCAAAATGGTTCATGGGTATATAACAAGAATTGGCATTGTACTGATTCAAAACAGCAGTCACCAGCACGCTTGTCTGATTATTATGATAATGTATTCTAATGTCAGTTATTATAATGCCAGGGAAGTCATCCTACAATACAACACATCCCAATTTGGACTTGGATTAATGATGCTGCAGAATGGATAAGCAGTCACATAAAGAATGATTTATATGCATCAAAGCATTCATTTCAGAAGCAAGTTATGCACAGATTGAGAAATAAGTTTTAATGATCGTGCTTTCCTCTGATCAATTTAAGGGTTACATCCATGGCTCTGAGTGTGGATATTGAAATGGATCACACCATCCATTGAAATCAATAGTTCTCAATCTGTTAAGCAGCTTCAAAGAATGCTGCTGAGACTCAAAACAACAGTTTGAGGCAGTGGAATTTGCATCCATAGCATAATTTCCAATGCGCCACAGAAGCCAAATGTCCCCTACTGATGCATACTGCCTCCCCAGTTGCTCTGGCGTGCCCTGCATGATGCAATTGGGAATCTCCCAAAGCTCAGGAAATCTAGCAGTGAAATGGAGGTGGAATATGCTGGCTTCAAATGCTAATCGCTTTTCATAGCATTCTTTCAGGAAGGGCAGGAGTGTTTGACTTACCCAGACCCATAAAGGGACCTTCTTCCTCCTTTCTACCAAACAAGAATGTCCTTGCCTCTCTCATCTCCCAAGTGATCAGGGCCAAGCTCATCCCCATTGCCCCAATTTCTGAACTAAATTCTGATGCCCTTGCAGCCTGCTCCCTTCCTGAGTGCTGAGGACCTGCCCCAAAGGTCACTGGTTGTGATATAATACCACTTATTCTTCAGTAATTTTGACCAGTTTCCAGGTGGAAAACAGAATAACAATATAAGAATGAAATTCTGTAATTAAAAACAGCAGGGCAGGGTCTGGCCTTGTCTTGCTTTTGATTCACTTGACCTCTCTATTTCCTCCCTGCCTTCTGTCATTATTGTGGCCTGTATGTAGAAAGCCATGGATGAAATGTGTTCCTTTACCAGACCGCTCGACTTATTCTGCCACCTTCAAAGATTGGTGTAGATTCATCTTCAAGCCTCTCTTGCTGCCTCTCCAACCTTTTGAAAATTGAACCATTTTGTTAATATTCCCTCTCCACTTTATTTCCAACAAAGATAGCTCTCTTCAAACTATATGGTGTTAAATTGCTTCAGCCATGTCTCTGCTCATTCCACTGGTTTGTCTATGTCCTCCTGAAGTCTGGTACAATACTCCTCAGCATTTTCTACTTTTCTTAGTCTTGTGTCATCTACAAATGTTAATATTATGCCCACATCCAGATCATTAACAAACAGATAGTGGTCCCGTATTTAGAAAAAACATAGTATGATTATAATAAACCAATACAATTTTACTAAAGGGATATCCTGTTTAACATATTTAATGGAGACTTTTGAGGGTGCGACTAGTAAGGTAGATAAAGAGGAACCAGAAGATCTGGGATGTCAAAAGGCTTTCAACAAGGTGCCACACAAAAGGTTAATAGGTAAGATAAGTATGTTTGCAGTTGGAGGTAATGCAGTAGCATGGCTTGAGGATTGCTTCATAGATAGGAAGCGAGGAGTGGGTATAAATTGGGCTTTTTCAAGTTGGCAGGCAGTGAATAGTGGGGTAACACAATGGTCAGTGCTGGGCCTTAGCTATTTACAATCGGTATTAATGACATAGATGAAGAGACTAAGAAAAATGTATCTATATTTGCTGATGATGCAAAGCTAAGTAGAAAGGTGAGCGGTGAGGAGGACACAGAAAGACTGCAAAGAGATATAGACAGGCTAAGTGAGTGGATCACAAGATGACAGATGGATTGTAATATAGGGAAGTGTTACGGGGCTGTCACGATGGTTTTCTTGTTGTATTTAAAACTATTGTTCCCCTCAAGTAGCCAGACAAAGTCACAGAGTGATTTCAAGATGATTTATTAACAACTGCAGTACCACAGGACTCTGATTTAAGTCATTCAGACCAGTCAGAGTGGAAAATTCAGAAATACACAAGCAATTATAGTTCAAATTTGATTACAAGCAATTAGCATATACCAATAAAAGTGTGGGAGTTATCTCTATCCACTCACATTCCTTGATTAAGGTTACATCATCGATAACATACACTTTTTAAAACCAATCACAATCACCTTACACTTTCTTAATTACAATATCCAATCAGCATGAGGTTTTTAATTGCATCAGTTGGGTATTGTTTTCATCTATCTTTAAACATCCCAGCTGTGTCTGAACGTTAGAACATGAATCAACCTCCACTTTCCAACTGCCTAGTTTAATGGCTTTTCCGAGCATAAGACATGTTTTTTTCCTTTCTTATTTGAAGGTCAGGTGTCTGGAACTAGCTGCTTACGATCCTGCAGTTAAACGTTGTGCAGGCTTTTGTGGTTTGTCACTGTTAACCCTTTTCACTGGACACAGTTATTAATGTGGCTACTATTCCCCTCCATAATTATTAGTACGGGTATTATTCCTCCTCAGGAAGTGTGAAGTTATTCATTTTGCCTGAGCGTACAGAAGAGCAGAGTATTTTAAAAAGGTGTGAAAATTGTGAGTGTGGATGTTCAAAGTCTTGGGTGTGCTCGTAAAAGGAACAGATGTTAACACACAGGTACAGCAAGCAATTAGGAAGGCAAATGGCATGTTGGCCTTTATTGCAAGGGGATTGGAATACAAGAATAATGAAGTCTTGCTACAATTGTACAAGGCTTGGTGAGACCATATGTGGAGAATTGTGTGCGGTTTTGGTCTACATATGTAAGAAAATATACAGTTACATTGGAGGCAATACAGTGAAGGTTCACCAACTTGGTCCATTGGGGTTGTCTTATGATGAGAGGCTGAGTAAATGTGGTCTATTTTCCCTGGAGTTCAAAAGAACGAGAGATATGATTGAAATATACACAATTCTAATGGGACTAGTTAAGGCAGACACTGAGAGATTGTTTCTGCTGGTCAGGGAATCTAAAACACCAGGGCAGTTTTAGGATAAAGGGCCAATCAGTTCAGACTAAGATGAGGGGAAACTATTTCACTTGAAGGGTTGTGAATCTTTGGAATGTCTTCTCTCAGAGGGTTGCAAGATGCCCATCGTTGAAAACATTGAATCTGGGACAGATTTTTGATCCCTCAGTGAATCAAGAGATATGAGGAATGGGCAGGGAAGTGGAGTTGAAGCCTAAGATCAGTCATGATCATATTGAACACACAGCAGGCTCAAGGGGCCACAGGGCTTACGCTTGCTGCTATTTCTTGTGTTTAAGCAAACATAAAGTCCATACAGCACCTCAATGGGAAGAAATCCAGTTCTAAATATCCTTTCCTGAATAGATTTACAGTTTTCTGGTCAGGACTACTAAGGAGGTGAAACCTTTTCTTCAATGCACATTACTCAGAAAACAATGAAAAATTAATAACAAAGGCGACGTGATTGCCAGTCGCAACTTTCCCGGGCTATTTTTTTGTGGCAAAATCAGCCTCATGCCAGAAAACAGTGCAAGACTGATTACCATATTGAAATTCCAATTTCAGTATCATTAGCGAGCCTGGGAAGGTATTGCCCGGGCTTGCTAATGTTTCATCCCCATCACCGGGAGACGTTCCTACCAGCAGAGATTAAAGCTGGTCATTTTCAATGGGGTCCAGGTGGGCGTGATGACCTCACTGGTGGGGGACAGAGGCCATTGAAGTCTCCCCCCAGGAGGTGAGGAGCATGGGGGAGAGGGGGCGGTGGTGCTCTTTGGATGCCACTGGGCACAGGGCAGTGCCAAGGGGGCTGGCCGATCGGTGGTGGTGATGCGGGGGTCGGAGGGGACACTGCTGGGAGGGGAGGGAAGGGGCAGTGCACATGCACCGATCTCCCAACTGGGAGACGAGCGCATGTGCAATGGCCCACTCGGTGAACTGAGGCCAGCCTCTCGGGTGGGATTACTTACTGGTGTGAATCCCCCGGCAGACTCAGCGAAGCAAAGAGTGCCGGAATTTCATCGGACCAAGTACGTCCAAAAAACGGGCACTTAGTTTATTTTTGAGAACATCACCGCCAATATGTTAGACATCATTTTGAACAGCCTTCGGCTACATAACAATGTAACTTCTCTGATCATTTACCTTGAATAGAAAGATAAAGCTTCTTCAATTTTTCAACAAACCATAAGATGGTGGGATTTTAAAATTTGTTTTGCAAGGCCTTGTTGAGAATTAAGATTTATTACCTATTCCTTTGTCAATCCAGCCATTATGCTAACTAGGATTTTACATTCCTTATGTGTAGCAGGGGAGTTTAGATATATTAATATAGAAATAAAGATTTGAATTTTGAATATCATCTTTGAAACTGAGCCATTCAATCTGAGGAGGATAATTACACTGAAATTCAAATTCTGATTACTTTCAATCCTGCCACGGGTGTGTAATGACACCAACATTTTTAGAAGTATTCTAGTGCGGTGGTCCTGACACATTGCTCACATTGAATCAAAGGATTGATCAGGTTGCAAGTTTATCTCAAAGAGTTGAATGAGAGAGATGAAGATTCCGTGGTTGTAGTACAACAGATACATTTAAAGGGTGGATTTTAACATATGGGGCATGGGTCTTGGTGGTGGGGATGAAAGAAGATATCATTGCTGCATGGAAGAATGGACTGGAGGCACAGGGCCATCCATGTCACAGCAGTGGGTAATGAGACATCTAACTATGTCACCTGAAGTGGAGGCCATTTTTAAAGGTCTACCAGGCCTGAAATCAGTCCTGTCCTGAACACTGCAAACAGCACAGAAGCAATCCTGAGCAGGAACTTGCTTCTGAGTGGGACTCTGCAACCAAAGGACAGACCATTGCTAAATGAAAGAACCTGAGGAAGAACTATGAATGACTGGAAAGCAAGGATTGCTGCTCAACTTGTTAGTCAAGTAGACAGCCTGGCAACATGGTGGTAAGACACACGTTTGATGGAAGGCATGAGTGACCATATGATTTAGCGATTATTTCCCTGCAGGTTCTCTTCCAGGCTGCATGGAAAAAGCGGCACCTTCTCTTCCCAAGTGATAGCAAGAAGAGAAACTCCTCCAGCCTGACCAAGATATTTTGGATGGTGATAGCAGCAAAGGTCACCATCCGTGGGGTCACTCCCTGGTCCTGAATGCAGGGACACCTGCAGCTCAATGACCTCTTTCACTCCATCAGGGTGAGTCCTCTACAGCACTTGCTATGTTGGGGGTTGGAGGTGGCAATGCAGGATGGATGGCTACATGAGGAGGGGATGACCAGTTGGGCATTGGCAGTGTTGAGCGCCTGTAATAGCTGCCAGCTGGATTTCAGCCAGATGTGTATCTTTAGTCACCCCAGCCCGTGTCAATTGAGAACTGACGTATGGAGGGGAAATTCAGAAGGTATACCACCAGCATATGTATTGTGTTGCTCTTTTCATTGCACACTGAGTGTTCTTCTTTCTGCTGGCATGAGAAATGGGCCCCAAACAGTATGAAGAGTTCCAAGACCAATGGTGGACTGACCGCCAACAGTACATTGACACTTGTAGGGTGGCAGGACAGCAAGGCAGCTGGGCAACTGTGAATGGCCAAACCGCTGAGAGAACCCAAGTGAGTGAGGAGGCATCAGGATCTTTTATCCCTCTACTGGAGATCCACCTCAAGCATGGATGAAGAGATGTGAAGAGTTTATTGGTGTTCGCCAATGCTGGTCTCCGCTCTCCAGAAGGATAATCAGTTGCTAAGACTGTGGTCTGCAGTCCACCTCTGAGGAGGAACAGAAGATTTCCTTAGAGGGTGCAGTGATATCATTCCCCTGCACCTTCCACCATGACATTGGTGGGCATGGGTTCAAAGTTAGATTCAGGGTCGCAAGCCGGTGAGAACATCACAGAAGCTTTGAAGCAGCAGACTGAGGCTGTGACAGTTAAAAGCCCTCTCAGGCAGGGGACTGTGGGGAGGGCCAGGCCCATGTTGAGTCCTGGGCTGACAGTGAGCTTCTGGTGTTGATAATATTGAATCTGATGGGGTTGCAGCAAGAACCAGGGGACCATCTGGCAGAGCTGCCAAAGAAAATGTGCAGACATCCAGTAACAGTGGAGAAATCCACACAAGCCATGAGTGATGTAGGCCTCACATATGTATCCAAAGCTTGCTCAGCCTCATGGAGAGATAGATCCAGCAGAGCAGTCTGCGAATATCAGGGGTGTGTGCGCTCCTACATATACCTCCTCTGTGAAGCCATGGATAGGCAAGCAGGTGGCAAAGTGCCCAGAATTTCCTTCAGCTGCTCCTCAATTTTCAGAACCAGAGAGGTGCAGGTTTGCCTCGTAAGGGAAGAGGAGTGGCTCACTTTGGCTCCTGGGAGTTCCACTCAGGCTGCTCCTGAACATAATCTCATTTTTGAGAGACAGAAGGCCTGCTGAATCGTCACTCGGGTTGACCTGTGACAGGCATTTTAACTTTCCTTGCCTGCAGTATGAGGGTTTCTGATCAGTGTCTGCAGCTATGTCTTCTATTGACATTGGGTCCTGTACCTCAGAATCATGTAGTCACATGCGGGGGGGGGGGGGGGGGGGGTCGGGGAGTGGGGAAGTAGACTGAATATATATGCTTTGTGACTGCTCCGGAAAGCGAAAGGATCCGCTTTCTGTGGTCACAGGCCAGTTGAGCATTGATTGAATGTCAATCCTTCGTGTTCATGAAGTCTATTGACTGATCCATGCAAGCCTTGATGGTTATGTGGATGAAATCAATTCCATCTTACACTTGGGGAAGTCAGCAATGGCACTAAGGTTGATGGGCCTCTCTGTCTTTGGCTGCCAGGATCAGTCTAGTCGTGTACAAGCTCTCCAGTCTTCTTAAACAAGACATTAGTCAGCTCCTTGATGCAATGATGAGCTACTGCCTAGGAGACCCCACACATGCCTCTAATCGATTCATGGAAGAAGCCAGATTCATAGAAATTCAGTGGCACAGGAATTGGGTGTCCACCAAGCCACATAAATCCCAGCTCATTCTGAGTAATAATCTTCCCTTGAAAGCTGCAGTCTTCATTGACACACTTTTGTAGGTAATTCAGGCAAGTACCAAACATGTTTGGCACATCCCGAGGCATGGTACATTGGGGAAACCATGCAGACGCTACGACAACGGATGAATGAACACCGCTCGACAATCACCAGGCAAGACTGTTCTCTTCTTGTGGGGGAGCACTTCAGCGGTCACGGGCATTTGGCCTCTGATCTTCGGGTAAGCGTTCTCCAAGGCGGCCTCCACAACACACGGCAGCGCAGAGTCGCTGAGCAGAAATTGATAGCCAAGTTCTGCACACATGAGGACGGCCTAAACCGGGATCTTGGGTTCATGTCACACTATCGGTAACTCCCACAGTTTGTCTGGACTTGCAGTATCTCACTGGCTGTCCTGTCTGGAGACAATACACATTTCTTTAACCTGTGCCTAATGCTCTCTCCACTCACATTGTCTGTATCTTTAAGACTTGATTAGCTGTAAAGATTCACATTCTAATCAGTATTCTGTGACTTGAGTTTGTGTCTCTGTGTGCCTTGTTTGTGAGCAGATCTCCACTCCATCTGACGAAGGGGCAGCGCTCTGAAAGCTAGTGGCATTTGCTACCAAATAAACCTGTTGGACTTTAACCTGGTGTTGTTAAAACTCTTACTGTGTTTACCCCAGTCCAACGCCGGCATCTCCACAACAAGCCTAAAAATTATCAGTAGGTGAGGCAGACAAGAGGGAAATTCTTTGGATATCTGGGCCCCACTTTGCCATTCTGTGTTGCCATTTTCATGCAGCAGATGGGGAAAGAGCAATCAGCTGGGATGCCCAATGGGGCAAGAGGAGAAAAATCCTGAACAGCTGACTTCTCTGCCTAAAATTTCCTTCAGTTTAGCTGAGCTACTGGGGAGAATTTTGGTTATAAGGATTTCCCGCTCTCCTCTAATAGCCTAAATTTAATGTCAGTGCTCTTAATTTGGGTGAGGAGAAATATGTCCTTAATTGTAACAAATATTGGATACAGACGAGCTTGAACTCTTTGCGATGTGCTTTGTAGTCAGTTAGTTATTCTGACAAATGTACCATTTTGGATACTATTGGGGGAAGACCTTTCAGGGGGATAACAGCAGCAGCCAGAGCAGTGGCACCACGGCTGGCTCTGTTGTTAAGCAGGGAGGGACAAAGAGTACTGGAGCAATAGTTATAGGGGACTCTATCGTTAGGGGTGCAGATAGGCGCTTCTGTGGACGTGAAAGAGACTCCAGGATGGTATGTTGCCTCCCTGTTGCCAGGATCCAGGATGTCTCTGAATGGGTAGAAAGCATTCTGAAGGGAGAGGGTGAACAGCCAGTGATTGTGGTATACATTGGTACTAACAACATAGGTAGCAAGAGTAACAAGGTCCTGCAGCAGCAGTTTAGGGAGTTAAGTAGAAAGTTAAAAAGCAGGATCTCTGGGGTTGTAATCTCTGGAATGCCCCCTGTGCCAGTGAGGCTAGAAATAGGAAGATAATACAGCTCAACATGTGGCTAAACAGCTGGTGTGTGAGGGAGGGTTTCAGATATCTGGACCATTGGGACAGGTGGGATCTGTACAAGAAGGACGGGTTGCATCTAAACTGGAAGGGTATAAATATTCTGGCCAGGAGGCTTGCTAGTGTCACACGGGAGGATTTAAACTAGTTTGGCACGGAGTTGGGAACCAAAGCAAAGGTGAATTAACTGAAGGGGAACTAGAGAGTAGGGCCAGTAAGATTCAGAGAAAGAGCAGGCAGGGTGTGGTTGCTAATCAAAGAGGGTCTGGTGGACTGAAATGCATTTGTTTCAATGCGAGAAGTGTAACAGGTAAGGCAGATGCACTTAGAGCTTGGATTAGCATTTGGAACTATGATGTTGTTGCTATGACAGAGACTTGGTGAAGGGAAGGACAGGATTGGCAGCTTAAACGTTCCAGGATACAAATGTTTCAGGTGGGATAGAGGGGGAAGTAAAAGGGGTGGGGGAGTTGCACTACTGGTTAAGGAGAATATCACAGCTGTACTGCGGGAGGACACCTCGGAGGGCTCATGCAGCGAGGCAGCATGGGTAGAGCTCAGGAATAGGAAGGGTATAATCACAATGTTGGAGGTTTACGATAGGCCGCCCAACAGCCAGTGGGAGAAAGAGGAATGGACATGTAGACAGATTTTGGCAAGGTGTAAAAGTAACAGGGTTATTGTGGTGGGCGATTTTAACTTCCACTATATTGACTGGGACTCACTTAGTGCTAGTGGCATGAATGGGGTAGAGTTTGTAAGGAGTGTCCAGGAGGGCTTCATGAAACAGTATGTAGATATTCCAACTAGGGAAGGGGCCGAATTGACCTGGTACTGGGGAATGAGCCCGGCCAGGTGGTTGACGCTTTAGTAGGGGAGCAGTTCGGGAACAGTGACCACAATTCAGTAAGCTTTAACATACTGATGGTTAAAGATAAGTGTAGTTCTCAAGTTAAGGTGCTAAATTGGGGGAAGGCTAATTACAACAATTTTAGGCAGGAACTGAAGCATGTAGATTGGGGGCAGATGTTTGAGGGCAAATCAACATCTGGCATGTGGAAGGCTTTCAAGTATAAGTTGATAGGAATTCAGGGCTGGCACATTCCTGTAAGGATGAAGGATACGTGTGGCAAATTTTGGGAATCTTGGATAACGGGAGATATTGTGAGCCTGGTCAGAGAGAAAAAGGAAGCATTGGTCAAGACTAGGAGGCTGCCAACACATGAAACAAGCGTGGAATACAAGGAAAGTAGAAAGAAACTTAAGCAAGGAGGGCTAAAAGGGATCACGAAAAGTCATTGGCCAGCAGGATTAAGGAAAGTCCCAAGGCTTTTTATACATATATAAAGAGCAAGAGGGTAGCCAGGGAGAGGGTTGGCCCACTCAAGGACAAGGGAGGGAATCTATGCATGGAGCCAGACGAAATGGGTAAGGTATTAAATGAGTACTTTGCATCAGCATTCACCAAAGAGAAGGACTTGGTGGATGATGATTCTGAGAAATGTGTGTCGGTAGTTTGAGTCATGTTGAGATCAAAAAGGAAGGGGTATTGGGATTCTTGAGAAACATTAAGGTAGACAAGTCCCCGGGGCCTGATGGGACACACCCCAGAATACAGAGAGAGGCAAGGGAGGAAATTACTGGGGCCTTGAGAGAAATCTTTGTATCCTCACTGGCTACAGGGGAGGTCCCAGAGGATTGGAGAATAACCAATGTTGTTCCTTTGTTTAAGAAGGGTAGCAAGGATAATCCAGGTAATTACAGGGCAGTGAGCCTTACATCAGTGGTAGTGAAATTATTGGAGAGGATTCTTCGAGACAGGATTTGCTCCCACTTGGAAATAAGTGGACATATTAGCGAAGGGCAACATGGTTGTGTGAAGGGAGGTCATGTCTCACTAACCGGATCGAGTTTTTCGAAGAAGTGACGAAGATGATTGATGAGGGTAGGGCGGTGGATGTTGACTACATGGACTTCAGTAAGGCCTTTGACAAGGTCCCTCATGGCAGACTAGTACAGAAGGTGAAGTTGCATGGGATCAGAAGTGAGCTGGCAAGATGGAAGCAGAACTGGATTGGTCATAGAAGACAGAGGGTAGCAGTGGAAGGGTGCATTTCTAAATGAAGGGCTGTAACAAATGGCGTTCCTCAGGGATTAGTGCTGGGACCTTTGCTGTTTGTAATATATATATAAATGATTTGGAGGAAAATGTGATTGGTTTGATTAGTAAGTTTGCGGATGACACAAAGGTTGGTGGATTTGCAGATGGTGATGAGGACCGTCAGAGGATACAACAGGATATAGATTGGTTGGAGACTAGGGTGGAAAGATGGCAGATGGAGTTTAATGCAGACAAGTGTGAGGTATTGCATTTTGGAAGGTCTAATAAAGATAGGAAATATACAGTTAATGGCAGAACCCTTAAGAGTATTGATAGGCCGACAGATCTGGATGTACAGGTACACAGGTCACTGAAAGTGGCAACACAGGTGGACAAGGTAGTCAAGAAGGCATACGGCATGCTTGCCTTCATCGGCCGGGGCATTGAGTTTAAAAATTGGCAAATGATGTTGCAGCTTTGTAGAACCTTAGTTAGGCCGCACTTGGAATATAGTGTTCAATTCTGGTTGCCAAACTATCAGAAGGATGTGGAGGCTTTGAAGAGGGTACAGAAAAGATTTACCAGGATGTTGCCTGGTATGGAGAGCATTAGCTATGAGGCGAGGTTGGGGAAACTTGATTTGTTCTCACTGGAATGCCAGAGGCTGAGGGGCAACCTGATAGAAGTTTATAAGATTATGAGGGGCATGGACAGTTTGGATAGTCAGAAGCTTTTTCCCAGGGTAGAAGAGTCAATTACTAGGGGGCATAAGTTTAAGGTGCAAGGTTCAAAGGAGATGTATGAGGCAAGTTTTTTTTTACACAGAGAGTAGTGGGTGCCTGGAACTCGCTGCCAGGGAGTTAGTGGAAGCAGATACAATAGTGACTTTTAAGGGGCGTCTGGACAAATATATGAATAGGATGGGAATAGAGGGATATGGTCCCCTGAAGTGCAGGGGGTTTTAGTTCAGTCGGGCAGCATGGTCGGTGCAGGCTTGGAGGGCCAAAGGGCCTGTTCCTGTGCTGCAATTTTCTTTGTTCTATGTAGTACGCTAGTTCTCACTGTCACAGCTTACAGTGTTTTAAAAGTTTATTTATTTAGTGTCACAAATATCAGCTTACATTAATACTGCAATGAAGTTACTGTGAAAATCCCCTAGTCCCCACACTCCAGCACCTGTTCAGGTACACTGAGGGAGAATTTAGCATGGGCAATGCATCTAATCAGCATGTCTTTCAGATTGTTGGAGGAAACCGGAGCACCCGGAGGAAACCCACACTGTCACGGGGAAAACATGCAGACTTCGCATTGACAGTGACCCTAGCCAGGAATCGAACCCAGGTCCCTGGCACTGTGAGGCAGCAGTGCTAACCACTGTGCCACTGTGCCGCCCAGTGAAGCACCAGAGACAGAGCAGCACTAGTAAAAATGTACTGTGTAAGAGAATAAAACTTTGATAAACTTGGTAGAAAAGTTCATATCGTACAGAAAAAAAATCACCATTATTTCAATAACAATTCAATAACTTTCTGTCAGCATTTTGCATGAAAATATACATGTACCCATGGCTTTAATGCAGACTTTTTAAGTCTAAAGGATAGATACATTCAATTTTTTAAAAAATTTAGCATTTAATTAAAGTTTCGTATCTGGGTCGGCAGAATATCAGCTTAATTATGCTGAAATCTGTTAAAGTACACATGCCTTCAAATCCGGCTCTTCAAACATTATTCAAAGGTATAAAATCCTTTTTTCCGTATTTTCTCTACTATATAATGCAAGCAATAACCAGAAATTTTAAAGGAGAAAAGAAAGACATGTCAAACTAAGGAGTTAAAGACTCATGCACATACATTCACATAGCCAAATATCAGGGCCAGAATTTCTGCCGAAAAGTTATATTATTCTAAAATTGAAATGTGAAGGAATTTTTTCTAATTTTATGCTTGTTGCTTTAGCCTATTTTTTAATGTTATAGCCATATAGAATGTTAAATTATCAGAAATAAAAGCAAACCCAATTGTTCCAGACATTTTCCTATAACTCATTCATTTAAATGTTAGCACAGTTGAATTTTCAATAAGATAAATAACATATCACAGTATTTTATCATTCTAAAAATAGAATATGTTACAATATTAAGATTAAGCAAAGTCGGAAACTCAATTTGTTTCAATGGAAAGATATATAAAAAATCAAAAAGATAATTGCAGAGGCCAGGAATAGATGTTTGACCTATCCTATTCTTGATAATTATAGTTAGTTTTTCCCCCATTTCTTTTCAATATGCAGGATACAATTTTTGTTCAATTAAGGATTAACTGCAATTAGAGATCTGTGGCTCCACAGATGAACATTTCTATATCGTAGTTATTAAATCTATTATTGTTTTAAACTTTCAATGTTTTATTCTTCAAGGTTAAATTCTGTCTGTCCTTACCTGGTCTGACCTACATGTGACTCCAGAGCCCCACCAATGTGGTTGACTCTCAACTGCCCTCTGAAATGTCCTAGCAAGCCACTCACTTCAAGGGCAACTAGGGATGAGCAATAAATGCTGGCCAGCCAGTGACTCCCATGTCCCACGAATTAATGAAATAATTTAATGAAGTTATGTTTCTGGCATGAATTTTGATTTGCTTGGAGCACCAACCAGGAATAAGCATATCCCTAAATTATCATAGTTTGGTGATTATTGGCAGGTACTCAACTTTGTGATGCTAAATTTGTATCATATCACAGACTTTCTGCAATGTTGGACCGGAGTCTCCAACATCTCCTGCAGCTGTGATTCTCCAATCCCATTGCAGTGAATGGAGATTCACTGGAGAGCGAAGTCTGAAGATGTGTGGGTTAGGTGCATTGGCCATGCTAAATTGCCACTTAGTGCCAGGGGGACTAGCTCGGGTAAATGCATGGGGTTATGGGGATAGGGCCTGGGTGGGATTGTGGTCGGTGCAGACTCAATGGGCTGAATGGCCTCCTTCTGCACTGTAGGCTTCTATGACTGAGCACCAAATTCTCTGTTCTTGCTGGGAGCGGGGTGTGAACGGCCAGAGAATTCTTGCTGTTACCTTAAGGCAAATTAAGCAGCATTTACAAGTTTTTTCGCCTGAAAATTTTTTTTGTGGGATATTTTATTTGTCGGGCAATACAGCAGGATATAGAGAGGCTGGAAAATTGGGCGGAGAGGTGGCAGATGGAGTTTAATCCGGATAAATGCGAAGTGATGCATTTTGGAAGAAATAATGTAGGGAGGAGTTATACAATAAATGGCAGAGTGATCAGGAGTATAGAAAAACAGAGGGACCTAGGTGTGCAAGTCCACAAATCCTTGAAGGTGGCAACACAGGTAGAGAAGGTGGTGAAGAAGGCATATGGTATGCTTGCCTTTACAGGACGGGGTATAGAGTATAAAAGCTGGAGTCTGATGATGCAGCTGTATAGAACGCTGGTTAGGCCACATTTGGAGTACTGCGTCCAGTTCTGGTCGCCGCACTACCAGAAGGACGTGGAGGCGTTAGAGAGAGTGCAGAGAAGTTTTACCAGGATGTTGCCTGGTATGGAGGGTCTTAGCTATGAGGAGAGATTGGGTAAACTGGGCTTGTTCTCCCTGGAAAGACGGAGAATGAGGGGAGATCTAATAGAGGTGTAGAAGATTATGAAGGGGATAGATAGGGTGAACGGTGGGAAGCTTTTTCCCAGATCAGAAGTGACGTTCACGAGGGGTCACGGGCTCAAGGTGAGAGGGGCGAAGTATAACTCAGATATTAGAGGGATGTTTTTTACACAGAGGGTGGTGGGGGCCTGGAATGCGCTGCCAAGTAGGGTGGTGGAGGCAGGCACGCTGACATCGTTTAAGACTTACCTGGATAATCACATGAGCAGCCTGGGAATGGAGGGATACAAACGATTGGTCTAGTTGGACCAAGGAGCGGCCCAGGCTTGGAGGGCCGAAGGGCCTGTTTCCTGTGCTGTACTGCTCTTTGTCCTTTGTTCTTTGTATTTACCATAACATTATGATATGAAAACTCTTGGACAGGTTGAGTTTGGTAGGCCTTTTCTAATTCTATTATTTATGCCATTATATTCTTGTAAAATTAAACCTTGAAGCCCTCAGTAAAGAAGGTGTATTATTGATTAGAGCAGATGTTCTATTATCTGAGCCAATATTTGACATATCAATTGAATAAGTGTTACTTAATAAGTCTCCAAATCTGTGTATTGGAGATTTGGAGGAAACTCTCAAACTTTATGACAAAAAAACACATGATAAACATCTAAGAACTCTTTTTATAACAGTAGATAACTGCCATAATTTCATCAACACATATATCTTAATATTATAGCTTCAATTTGTTGCTACCTCACACGCACTTGCTGAAATACAAATCAATTGAGATATAAGAGTGTCCGTGCAAATTCTATCATTTAGATCAGTCACTAATGAGTAAAAAAAGCAGCAGACTTCAAGGAATCTGTATTTGTTTAAACAATTTTAACCAGTAAAATAGTGAGGACATGATTTCGAAAGACATACCTAGCCTATCAAAGCATGTCCTTTCACTCAAATCTAATGTAACTGAGGGAGTAAAGTAATGTCACTCACAAGATCAGTAAACATTCTTTGGTTTTAACCCCATGCACTTTCCATTTTCTGATTGAATACCAAAGAAAGACAGATGTGTATTTATATCGTGATCTATCACAATTTTGGACCTCTCAGTGTGCTTCAATTCCAATGAATTGTTTCTTGAAGTATAGTTGCTACAATGTAGGTAAACATTTGCAAACAATTTGCACGCCTCAAGATCCCATAACCAGCCCTGAGATAAATGGACAATTAATTGTTTATCATAGTGTTTGTTGAGGGATACGTTTTTGGAAGAAGTCCTGGAGAACTTAATGTTCTTCTTTGAATCGTGGTATGTCCTCTTCATGGCATCTTTTACATCAGCCTTAACAAGTTGACAGGACCTCGGTTTAGTGTCTCCTGAGGTTGAGACATTAGACTGAATAATGTAGGTTGTAACTGAATAATGTAGATTTATACCCTAGAGCTGCACATCATTACACTGAAGGTTGGCAGTACATTCAGAGTGCTTTATCTTCTTGAAAGCTGTACTTTTGGATAGTTATTTCCTTCAGGAGACTAAATTGTTGGATAGCATTCATAATGGGGTAATTTATATATGATATCTAAAAGCAAGAGTTTCAATGGGCCAAATAGTCTTTTCTTGTTCCATATTCATACTCTCATCAGCATTGTAGATGTAGATAGTAAAATTCCATTAATATTCTGGAATTTTGTTTGATTACTTTTGATAGTGAGCAGAAATATTAAAGAAGAATGTTTCCTTCACCATTTTGCCAATAGAGGCTTTTCTCCACACACATTGTACAACTTGCCTTATCATGGGCTCTCAATTGACTCAAGCTACCCAGTAATATAGAAAGAATTAATAAAGATAGAGAAATTGCCATTCACAGAGCAACTTTCAGAAAATGATTTGTCTACTATTAATTAATTGAAGAACAGAATCACAGAATTGTGCTGGCACAGAAGGAGGCCATTTGGCCCATAATGTCTGCACCAGAAATCTAAATGAACAACACAACTAGTTCCATTTCACTTCCCTCTCCCCATAACCTTGCATCTCCTTCCTTTTTAGATAACAGTTTTGAATTCTTCAATTGAACGTGTCTCCTCCACATTCTCAGGAAGTGCATTCCAAACCCAACTACTTGCCGCGTAAAAAAACAATTGTCCTCGTATCATGTTTGCGCCTTTAAATAATTACCTTAAATGTGTGTCCTCTCATTCTTGAGCAGTGTCTGTTTTCACATGGAAACTGATGGCACCCAGCCTTACCTCACGTCTGTCCCTCTCTCTTGAGTCCTCCACTCTCACAAAATTATTAGACAGCTTGTCCGACATCCAATACTGGATATGCAGAACTTTCCTCCAATGAAATAGTAGAAAAACAGAAGTTAGTACCTTTGACCTGACTTAAAATTCACTTTCCTAGCTTCCGAATCCATTCCTGACCCTGGCAGCTTTCCAATATAGGACCAAACTGTTTGCAAACTTAGTCTCATATTTGATCCCAAGAAGAACTTTTGACCATATATCTGTTGCATTACTAAGACTGCTTATTTGCATCTTCCAAACATAGACTAAATCCACCCCTGCCTCAGTTCATCTGCTGCTGAAACCACCATCCATGTCTTGGCTACCTCCAGACTATTCCAATGCACTCCTGGCCAGACTCCACATTCTAATCTCTGTAATCTTGAGGACATCCGAAATCCTGCTTCCCCTGTCATTTGAATCAAGTTCATTCACCCATTGACCCGTGTGACTGACTCACATTACCCTCGGTTCAACAACTTAATTTAAAAATTGTCAATTTTGGCCAAGATTTTCACCAAGACAGAAAGTCTCTCCATCAGGAAAATAACAGAAATGGCCAAAAATCAAAAATCCCACTCCTAAACATGATCCTAGGTTTCATGTTTGCATGTTTTATGGAGGTGTCTGGTGATTTAAATCGTCATCTGCCTCCACTGATGTGGGATTTTTGTAGGCCAGAAGTGTGAAACCTAACATGTGCCAATTAGACCAGATAAGAACACATTTGAACTTGGTGGATACGTTTGGAGAGGTAAGGTACACCTTTGGATCTTGTCCTGGGACACCTTTGTGGGAGACAAGATGCCCTTTGGTGCAAGTCAGGTGCTCTTTGGGGTATGTTCCTTTTTTAACACTCCAGACATATTAGCGTCCCAAAGTGTGTAGGTTAGGTTAGCGGTGTAAATATGTGGGGTTACGGGAATAGGGTAGGGGGATGAGCTTGGGTAAGATGCTCTGTCAGAGAATCAGTGCAGACACAATGGGCCAAATCATCTCCTTCTACACTGTAAGGATTCTATGATTCTAAAGGGCTGGACTTTTAAATGTCGCAAAAGTTTGACAGCTCCCTTTGACAGGTCCCCTTGATAGACACTTTTGACAGTTTTGCCAGGACTGTTGGCAGTTCTGATGAGCTTGACGGTAATGGATTTATGTACTTTTCATGCACACTTATGCCTACTTTTAACACTTCCAAAGGAATTTGACCTACTACATGAGTCAAGCATTGTTGGGCATGGCAGTGAATGGGAGGAGAGGGAATATGAAGGTTGAGGCCTGGAGAGGTGTTTTAAATTTTAATCCATATTTTTTATTTTTGGACACAGTGCTGGAGCACTGAGGCAGCCTTCCAACCAACTCGCCTCCACACCGGCAACCTCTGTGACTCTTCTAAAGTTACCCGTTGCAACTCTTAATCTCCTATTCTCGTCCACATTATCCACAACCCCTACCTCCCTCCTACCTGTCAAAGCAAAAACTGACGTTCAGGCAGCCATTTCTAAAGATCAGGTTTGTGGAGCCAGGAATTTTACCAACGCTGCACATCGGACCTGGGAGCAATATCTGGGCCTTGTTTTGGAATTCCTCCATGGTCTATCCACCTCCCCATCTCTGTAAGCTTCTCCAGCCCCAAAATCCTCTAAAATATCTGCGCTAATTCAATCCTGGGCTCTTGCACATCCCAAATTGTAATCATTCCATCAATGGAGATCATGCCTTCAACTGCCTGGTTCCGAAACTTTAAAATTCCCTCCCTAAACCTCTCCACGTCTCTCTATGCATGGTGGCACAGTGGTTAGCACTGCAGCCTCACAGCGCCAGGGACCTGGGTTTGATTGCCAGCTTGGGTCACTGTCTGTGTGGATTCTGCATGTTCTCCCCGTGTCTGCGTGGGTTTCCTCCAGGTGCTCCGGTTTCCTCCCACAGTCCAAAGGGCATGCTGGTTAGGTGCATTGGCGATGCCAAATTCTCCCTCAGTGTACTTGAATAGGCATTGGAGTGTGGCGACTCGGGGATTTTCACAGTAACTTCATTGCAGTGCTAATATAAGCCTACTTGTGACATTAGTAAATAAATTTTAAAATTTACTTCTCCTTACACCTTTAATATGCTCCTTAAAACCTTCTGCTTTGAATAAGCTTTTTATTATCAGCCTTAATGTCGCTTCTTTGGCTCAGTTTCTACTTTTGCTTCATACTACAGCTGTGGAATGAATTGAGACCTTTCATTGTGTTAAAATTGCTATAAAAATTCCAGTTGTTTTATTTGCATTCCCTTTGTGATGTCTTTAATTGTTTCTTGAATTTTAAGTGTAATTATTTTTACTTCTTCTCTCAACTTCTTTCCATTTTATTCCCTTTCAGACTGCATATTATCTCATATCATGTTAATTAGTGGGGTTATTTTCAAAGTGGCGAGAGAATCCAAACTGAAGGAGGACCGAAGAAAGTTGGATGGTTCAGAACACAAATGGCTAAAAGCTAATGCTCAGGTGTGAAGAATAATCAAAAGGGTGGATGAAATGTTGACATTTATCTCAATTAGAAATGGGAATCAGATGCTTCAGTTATTTTGAACTCTGCAAGATCTCACAACCAACAGTGACAGGAACAAAACAGGAATGGTATTCAGACACGAGAACCACAGATTTTCATTTGGTGACATCTTTTAATATCCATTTGAACAGACAGATTGAGCCTTTGGTACAATTTCAGTCTGATGATGACATCTCTGATAATGTCACATTCTATATGATATTCAGGAACTTGGCTATTCAGCTCCTTAAGCCAATTCATTCAATAATGGTTGATTTGTACCTGAACTCCATTTAGCTGTTATTGATCCATAACCAATGATAATCTTAACGAATAAAACCTGTCAATCTCGGTCTTGAAAATATTACTCGATTCAATTTCCACAGTCTGTCCAGATTTCTACCACCTGATGCGAACAAAGTTCTACCCGAGTTCACTGCTGACTCTCATTTTAAAATTGTTCCCCATTATTCTGGGTTTCAATTTCCCCAAATGAGAAAAAAAACTTCTGGTATATACACTGTTAAATCCTTTTATTATTTTAAAGACCTCAATTAGATCATCCACCAATGTTCAAAACTCATGAAGAATACAATGCAAGTGTTTATGCAACCTTTCTACATCATTTAAGTCCTTAAGACCCAATATAATTCTGGTAAATTTGTGCTCTACCAATTCCAAGGGCAATATAATTTTGCTGACATGTGATGCCTCTGAACTGAATGCAGTAGTCCAGATCGGATCTACAAAGGATGTGTACAGTTGAAACATAACTTCCTCAATTTGTATCCTAATTCCTTAAGCTAAATGTCAGCATTTCATACAACCTTTTGATTATTCTTCGTACCTGAGATTAGCTTTTAACCATTTGTGAAATAACTCAGAGGCTGGTGTCCCTTCACCAGATTCCCTTTATTTACAAACTTAATTCCACTTTTACGAGTGCTTCAGGAAGAAAGTCAGAATCTGGCATGCCAGTAGACATGGCATTCCCATATTTATATACAGGTGAGCCTCCTTGATTGAGCAAGCAATTATGGCCTCAATCAGGGAGCTCATACTCCAAGAGGCCAATCTCATGGGCCTTGTTAAAGTCATTACAATTTGTGTTCTGGAACATCCAAATTCCTTTGATCCTCCACAGTTTTGACTCTCTTCAGTTTGAAAATGAGCCCACTAATTTAACAAGATATAAGATAATGAGTAGTCTAAAACTGGATAAAATGGAAGGAAGTTGTGAGGAGTAAAATATTTACATTTAAAAATCAAGAATAATTAAAGACATCACAAGGGGAATACAACCAAAGCAATTAAAAGTGCTGCAGGGCTGTAATTTGAACCAGTTTAATGTTCTTTGTTTATGTCCTCCCATCCCTGATCTGCATCCATCATGGTATGGATAGGGAGAGATGGCAGATCAACTTTTCCCTTTTGTCCTCAACTCTTGCTTGTCCACATTAAGATTTATTAGGTTGAGTTTCCAAATGTGCTGCTATTACTTTCTAAATAATTGATTCCAACATTTTTCCAACTATAGATGTTAGGCTAATCGCCCTATAGTTACCTGCTTTTTGTCTCCCTCCCTTTTTTAATTGGGGTGTCACATTGACAGTTTTCCAATCCTCTGGTACTTCTCCAGGATCCAAGGATTTGAGGAAAATTATAGCCAATGCATCCACTATCTCTGTAGCTACTTCTTTTAGGATTTTGGGATGCAAGCCATCAGGGTCAGGGGACCTATCTGCCTTTAGCCCCATTAGTTTGTCTAATACTTATTTTCTCATGATTATGGTGATACTTAATTCCTCCCCATTGTTCTGTTTTATTAATGGAATGTTCGAAGTATCTTCCACTATAAAGACTGATGCAAAATATCTGTTTAACTCCTCTGCCATTTCCTTGTTTCTCATAACTATCACCCCAGTTTCATTTTCTAAGGGGCCTATGTTCACTTTCACCTCTCCTTTTTTTATATATTCAGAAAAGCTCCAATTGTCAGTTTTTTTTATATAGCTCATTAGTTTGCCCTCAGATTATTCTCTCTCTCTTTATTATCATTTCCGTCCTCCTTTTCTGGATTCTGAATTTATCCCAGTCATCAAGGCTATCACTGACTTTTTCCTACTTAAATGCTTTTTCTTCCAACGTAATACTCTCCAACCCAGGTTTCCAACCCAGGTTTCTCACTCTCAAACTGAATATTAAATTAATTCATGTCATGATCACTACTTCCCAAGGGATCTTTTACTCTGAGGTCATTTATTAAACCTGTCTTATTACCCATTACCAGATCCAAGGTAGCCTGTTCCCTGGTTGGCTCCATTACATATTGCTCGAGGAAACTATCCCTAATGAACTATATAGGCCTGATTTTACCATTTTAATTCTAAGTGCTGTGTGGACTTGAAACTGGGAGTTTCAGATCCGACTTTTAGTTCCATTCTCCGGTGCTCCCATATGCACTCTGCCTGCAAGAATATCAGCGATTCTGAATCGCGCTGCAGAAGCCTGTGGGCGGGGCTTAACATGCCCGAAACACGACAGCTCCGATTGGAGCGTTCAACTCCACATGTGCAGTAAAAAAATTGAAAAACACTCCTCTGCCACATCGCTCCCGGGCCGGATAATGCCTTCCCCCGGTCCCCATGGACATTGCCCCACCCCCACAACATAACCCACCCCCCTGCTACCCCGATCACTTGTGGCCCCCCAACCAATCACACGCAGACTGGCAGCGGACCCCATTTACCCCCCCCCCACACCGATCGCACGCAGAGTGGCACTGGACCCCCCTTCCCCCCACCGATCACACGCAGAGTGGCAGTGGACATCCCTGCCCCTCCCGCCCCCCGACCAGAAAGCCATCTGACACCCCTCCCTCAACCCCCCTCCTCCCCCACTGCCAGAGAACCATCTGACATGCCTCCCTCCCACTTCCCACCACCGATCAGAGTCCGAGAGCTGCCGAATTGGACCTTTGCGGACCATGTCTGTTTCGTGCCGAGTCTGGACGGGCAAACGCGGTGGTAAAGGAGGAAGTGCCAGTAAGTTTGGGTGTGCAGCCCATTAAGTCAATTTAAATGCATTTAAATTGACGTTGCACCCGTTTCAGGCACGGTGCCGACGGTGGCCATTTTAGACCCTTGGTAAAGGGGAAATAGGCACGGAAATGGGCATGGAGGCGGTCGCAGATCACACTACTCGCCTCAACCCAACTTTACCAAGTTTTCATGCCCGAAAATGGGCGCAACTTGATGGTACAATCGGGCCCTATGAATTTGCTGTTGTAACTACCCTTTCCAACTTGATTAACCCAATCAATATGAAGATTAAAGTTAACCATAATTATTGCTCTATTCTTTTTTCATGCTCCTAGTATTTAATGACATGTAAGTTCTAGTAGGCTATTGAGAAACATAATGAAAATTAACAATTTGAATGATGAGGTATAAACAAAATATATACAAGCTATTACTTTATTTGTTAGCAATAGGGAAACTCAACTTTCCCAGGTTGCTAAACTATTGGACTAATGTAATGTACAGGGAGGATCCTTACAATTTCAAAGTAATCTGAAAGCGTTGTGATCAAAGTGGATTGAGAAATATTCTGAAAATAACATTTTTCTACAACTTTGTGATTTTCAAATCTTTTTGTCATCATTTTTTAAAAAGATTTTGATCAGAAGATTGAAAGGAGAATGCAAGAGAGGTCAAATGGAATCAGGTATGCATTTAAACATTCTGGACCAAAAGGCCACCTCTACAGAGCTGTGACTCCCTTGCAATGGTTAGAAACAATGGCATGTATGAAGGGAAGTATTCCTCCAGCATGAGATCAGAAGTGAGGGGCCAGGATTCTCTCAAAAAAATTCTAAGTGCCGAATTCACGTAGAAATGGGAGTAATTCCCACTGTTTTTTTCAGCGGGGATTTCAAAATGAATGTCCCACACTCTGAGCACTGCAGAGTGCACGAGTGAGATTCATGATGAAAATCCAGGCATGGGACCTGAAGAGGCCAGCAGCATAGCGCTGAGCGGGCCACTGCGCATGCGTTGATCTTTCACAGCGGAGATCGGCACATGCCCTGCAGCACCACACTGCCGGCCTGCCAAATTCTGGCCAGCCCCCGACTGCTGGCCATGGGACCACCTCCCCCTCCCCGCCCTACCCCCGCACCACACACCACCCGATTGCTGGCCTCCTGGATGTCTCCGGGCCATCCCCTCCTCGCCTTCCACGGCCCGCCTCGATATCACCAAGCCCCCTTCCCCCCCCCCCGGCAGTCCCAATCTGCCGATCCCCACCCCAGGCAGCCCTAACCACTGCCACGTGCAACCCCAATCAGCCCCTGCCCTCCCTCTGCCACGGATCCCTATCCAGAGTGGCAGCGGGATCCCCCACTGATCTTCCCCCCAGAACCCTGCCACCCCAATTGGCCCCACCCCCTTGGCACTGCCTGATGTCCGGTGGGCAGTGCCTAGGTGCCCCCTGGGCATTACTGGGCAGTTCTGGGGACCAGGTTGGCAATGCCCAGGGGGCACCTTCTCTTATCTCTGATCTGCTGGGCAGCCTCCATGGCCCCTCTTCACTCCAGTGGAGTTGGGCCGCCGGCTCCCCATTAGTGGGGAGCTATTGTAAAGCCCGCTGGAGTGAACCACTCGTAGCAGGGGCGGGGAGGCTACCGGGCTTAGAGTCTTCAGTCCCAAGCCCATTAATAAGATTCAAACGCCGATTTAAATATTTTAATCAGCTCTGCGTTGCTTTCCGGGCCCCGGAGGTCATGGCGCCCAGCGGGGAGCCCGCTAAATGGCCTCCACTGATGTCTCCCGGCCCTCTGCACTGCTTTGGCGCAGCGGACTGGGAGAATTGCTCCAGGATATTCACTGGTGATTGGACAGTGTTCAGTAACGTTCTCACTCCTCAGATACTGAAGCAGTTTCTGAACATATGCAGCAAAACCTGAAGAACATTCAAGTGGCAAATAACATTCACGCTACACATATGACAGGCAATGACCATCTCCAGCAAGACAGAATCCGACCACCGTTCTGGACATCCAATGGCATTACCATTGCCAAATCCCCCATTATCAGCATCCTAGGAGTTACCATTCACTATGACTGGTCCAGTTCATTTTCTACATATCTGTGGCCACAAGAATAGTTCAGGGGCCAGGAACTTTGTGCAGAGTAATTCACCTCCTCACTCTCCAAAGCCTGTTCACCATGTGCAAGGCAAAAATCAGGAGTCATGATGTGGAGATGCTGGCATTGGACTGGTAAGGCACAGTAAGTAGTCTTGCAACACCAGGTTAAAGTCCAACAGGTTTATTTGGTAGCACGAGCTTTCGGAGCGCTGCTCCTTCATCAGGTGTGCGATGGAATGCTTTCCATTTGAATGAATAAATGCAACTCTAGAAACATTCATGAACATCACTCAAGACAAAGTATCTGGCTTGATCTCCACCCTATCCACCACTTCAAACATTCACTCCCTCCATCACCTGCGAACAGTGTGTACCATCTACATCTACAAGTTATATTGCCGCAAGTTAGCAAAGCTCCTTCGACAGTACCTTCCAAACCCACAAGATCTACCACCAAGAAGGACAACGGAAGCAAATGCATGCGATCAGCAGCACCTTCAAGATCTCGCTCGAAGTTAAACATCATCCTGACTTGGAACAATATCACCATTCCTTTACTGGCACTAGGTCAAAGTCTTGAAACTCACTACCTAACATCACTGTGGGTGAACCGACATGAACTGCAGCGGTTCAAAAAAGCAATCAATGCTGATACCAAAAATGAAGAAGAAAGTATTTAAACCCTGATTCCCCCATCCAAAAACATGGTAATGGGTAGCAGAGGGTCAGGTGGGGTCTAAAATTAAGAATATATAACCCAACCCCAGCCCACCGATTATGCACCTCCTTCCAGTTTCAATAGAGCAGATTTAAATGAATTGTGTAATTCTTCTTGAAGAGGCGGATCCATAGTTATTATATTTAAATGAGGCTATGTTCCTCAGGTTTAGAGAGTTGTACTCTCGCAGGTTAGTTTTCGCAGCATTCTGAAATCCCCAGCAACTGAAGGGTGATAGGGGCTTAATGATTCAGCAGCTAAGTGTTTTTCTAGCACAGACTGCTTTCCTGCAATCCCTTCAATTAGGTCTTCTGCTGTGAGGTCGCCTTTCCCAAGATCTCTTCCTAGTACAGTCTCTCTGTTGTGTAGACCTTTCTCTCTGGTGATAGAACCATAGAAACCCTACAGTGCAGAAAGAGGCCATTTGGCCCATCGAGTCTGCACCGACAACAATCCCACCCAGGCCCTATCCCCGTATCCCTACACATTTACCCACTAATCCCTCTAACCCTCATATTTACCCGCTAATCCCTCTAATCTATGCATCCCGGGACACTAAGGGGCAATTTAGCTTGGCCAATCAACCTAATCAACCGAATCAACCTGATGTTTGCATTCCCATGATGTTTCCCTCCTCTTGACTGTGCTCTGGCTCTCTCACCCAATGGCCTTCTTCAATTGCATCACAATCTTGCTGGCTGCCAAAAAGGAAACGGCGTCAAAAAATGTTAATGATGTATTTCTTTAAACTTGTTACCTTCATAGTTCTGAAATTTCCAAGTTTCTCAACTGTAAACACACTTTTTAATTCCTTCCCTATCTCCCCTTAAATATAGTCTAAACTTCATAAAGAAATAGGTGATGATTGTGCATTGTTTCACTTTTATCTCAACTCCAGTCACCTCACATAGTCAAGATGACACTGCCAATAATCATCAAGGATGTTGCTGTCCTAAACGTCTGTGAGATTTGCTTACCTCATGCAGTTACAGGAACAATCAGCAATATCAGTCTATCTGTAATTCACACATACATCAAGATGGATACCAAATCAGTTTGGCACTTTCACATCCAGCAACATAAGGTTATATTTATCAGCAGGCCTTTAACAACTTCACATCTTAATTGCAACCTCAATTATGTTTACAACAGAGGGCACCTACTATCGAGATGGGTCTGCTGATATCAGACATTGGGAAGGGGGCAGGTTTGACACTCGGATGAAGACCCTTCATTCAAACGCAGTGGTAGTGGATGACTCAGGCCATAGCTGTGGTGAAGGTGTATAGTTGTTTGGTGTTGTTCGGCCCTTTGAAGACTGATAAAGACCATATTATGTTTTCAGCCTCTCCTGCTTAAATTTAAAACATGATTTATATACTTCCAATTGTATTTAAAATAATTTCCTTGTGTTTCTTTCCGCTATGATAGTATCATAATTATTCACACATAATTGTTTTTATAATGTGATTGATATTTTTTAATGCTACTTCCCATTATCTAATGCACCGATTATCTTGGTCACTAACCTACATCTCTTTTTCTTTTAAATAGCTTATTTAATTCCTCCAAATCCTTCTCTTGTGTTTGTCCTCTTCCCTCCCACCTCTGTTCTGTTTCTGTTGAAATTTTTGTTTATCATAATCTGTTCAGTTCCAATGAAGGTCATGATGTTGGAGACATTAACTGATTTGTTCTGTTGACTGGTGGTGAATTACCTGCTGTCTGTTTCCAACAGTCTGGACTTCATTTTCAGATTCCTGGCATTGGCAGGTACTTTTTCTTTTCAATAACAGGTTCATTATTGAACAACTAAGTGCTGCATGAGACAGCTGAGCTGTTTTTTGAAATGAATTTTTCCAAGATCAGGGTGTCGTAAAAATATTCTGTACATATTTGCATGCCCAAAATGAACTGCTTCCACTCCATCAACAAACAAACTGATATAATCAAGACAGAATCGTGCAAGTGATTTTTTGCTTCCCCAGCTGCAGTTGTGGTCAATTCATTATAAAGCAACATACGCTGCCACAATTATTTAATTAATTAAAGAACAGCAATGACTCCAACTATGCAGATCTGAACCAGATATTCCAACCCAAAGCATCTCTTCTCACCCATCACCTCCGAATATAACAGGAAAATATACCTTTGTATCTTGTAATTAAGGCCGGAACTTCATCACCCCGCCTGCCGTGGGAATTAGAGCGGGGGCAGAAGCAGACATGGGAACATCCATTGACCTCGGGCGGGATTTTACAGTTTTGGGACGCCCTTTAAATCTCCAAGACATGAAATATGCACTTCGAGCTATATATGAGTCCAACTATGATTGATGTTTTAAAATGAAAGTGTTGGAGTGCACAACCAATTGACCTGCAGGTGGAAGAACAAGCTTTTCGGGTGCAACCATTCATCAGTTGTGGGTTTCCTGTCATGGAGGCAAATGTTGATTTTGTATGATAGAATAAAATGGTTGACATTGAACTGGGAGCCTGTTTTACTTATACATTTATTTACACAATTCTCCTCAAGTCAAAATCTACTCCATTGATTCCATCTTGTTTAATTGTTCCACCACAATTTAAAAAATACATTTTCCAAATAATTTTTAAGGGCAAATATTAGAGCTCCAAATTTCTTGATTTTGCCCGTGGTACAACAATATATATAGGAAACCTCATCACTATGTTGCATCAGGTTTGTGCCACTGTGCAACTGTAAAACCAGCAGAGCTTTCGGAAATAAGAACCCTTGCCCTAGAAATGACTTCGAAAAACTTGTAATGAGAGCACAATTCAGGAAAAGTAATCCATTTATGAGGCTGGTTTATTTTCAGAGGCAGAGAAATGGAAATAGGTTAGATTTTTCTTTTATCAAATTACAGGAATGTCACTCGAAACGAATAAGATTTAACAGACCTATTGATGCTGAATAACTATGCTGAATCTCCAGATATATTGTACTCTGTTGCAATCATAAAAACTCAAAAGATATTTGTTCTCAAATAATTGGATCCAAACCAAGAGATAATAGAGTAAAATAATGCATATTTTTCAAAGACTAATGCACTTTTAAAAAAAAATCAGTATTTCAAACATAATGCCACTGTCTCTTTTTCCAGACTATAATGAAAATGCATTCCCATGAAAATAAGGTAGAAAGAAATATAATAATGTTAATATTTTCAGTTTAGGTTAAACTATTGACCAAAGGGACAAATTCAATCAGGCCCGCCTGTAGAAACCAGACAGGCGGAGAGTAGCAATCAAATTTGGGATTTACCTGTTGACATCCCAGTCTTTTCCAACAGTGCATAATGTCAACCAGCTCTTTTGAACAGCTGAGAAAAATATTACTTGTGATGACCCGTGTTCTAAGAAAAGCCTATATTTTCCCTTTGAGAATAAAATGTGCTGGGGAGTCTGTCGAAAGAGGGTAATTGGTTTGCTGGTTATGACATCATTAGGTTCCAAGAAATGCCCATGAGAAGTGGGTTGCCATGGAAATGGAGAACTAAGAAGCAAAGGGTAAATAGAAAGCTAATTGCAGTTGGCGGGATCAGACTGTTTTTGCTGTTTGGCCATTCAGAAGATTGGGAGTTGATACAAAGAGAGAACAGATTTCTGTTTGGCAGTCTTTGAACAGATTCCAGTGTTGTAGCAGGGCTCTGGGAGCAGAGATTATGTTACGGTATGTGTCTTATAGTTGAAAAATACAGAACTTTGAAGATAGGGAGAGCAGAAGATTGTGGAGTGACTAATATCAATTTCTGCCAATCAATTGTCAGAGATGACCAGATTATTTAAAGGTGAAGTTAAGGGATTTTCTGGGGATTTTGTACCATCAAGACTGTCATGACCCGAGTGAGAGGGGGGGGTTCATAGGTGTGTGACTTGTACAGTGCTGCTGTATCCAGGAACTTTGGGTGCAATGTAGCTGTTGGGGAATGCAACTCAAGGATGGTTGGAAGGGAAGTGAAGACATAAGAGAAGGCAAGGTAGAGAGCAGACCTGGAGACTTCAAAGAGCTAGGTGGGGCTCAGTCTGTTTACTGTCCACATTTGGAGGAAATCAAATATTATATCACAGTCACAAGCAACCATTTACATGATTAGTTGGTGAGCATTTTGCTTGTTTTTCTCATTTAACCTTTAAGAACTGGTAAAATGATTAGCAGCGGTAAGGTTTTATGAGTATTAAAATTTTGTGGTAGCAGTAGTGAAGCTCATTGGGAGTAGTAGGGTGTATTAATAAAATTTAAACTAAAAATGGAATACATTCATTAGCACATCATCAAATGATGTGACTGTTGAATGTGTGAGGTCCTGAACACCAGTGTGATCCAGGGCAAACACGTTTGCAGTAAGTGTCAGCAGTTTGAGGAGGTTCAGTTCAGAGTTCCTGGGCTGGAGGCTAAGCTGCAAACATTGCGATGCATCATGGAGGAGGAACATTACCTGGACTACCTTGTACCAGGAGGCGATTACACTACCTAGACTGGGCAGATCTTTAGAATTTGTCAGTGGCCAGGACTGCAAGTCTGACAGGTGATGAGATCCAGCAGGTAGTGATGGAGGAGCCTCAGCCCTTGACTTTTTCCAGCTGTCGTGAAATGCTTTCTACATGTGTGGATGAGAAGGACTGCAAGGTGGATGAGGAGACTGGCCATGGCACCATGGTGAAGGATGCCATTTCAGTACAGGAGGCAAAGAGGAACGTGTACTGATTGGAGACAGTACAGTCAGGGGCATAGATATCCTTCTCTGCAGCTGTGACTCGGAGCTCTCACAGCTGTGTTGCCCTCTTGTTGCTAAGTTTTAGGACACCTCTTCACAGCTGGAGAGGAACTTGGGGTGAGCAGCGGTGGATCCAGTTGCTATGGTCCATGTTTAATGTACTTAATTGGCTGTAAAACTTTTGGGACATCCATGAAAACCATTATATAAACAAGTTTTTCTTTCTTGTAGGGGGTGATTCTCTCTCAAAAAAATGAAGTGTCGCGTTTGTGTGAAAATGAGTAAATCGCATTGGTTTTTTCAATAGGAGTTTCAAAAGTAATCTTCCACACTGTGCACTGCAGAGGGCACGAGCATGAATCATTCTGAAAAGCTGGGGGCGGGGCCTCTCCACCCTGAAGAGACTGAAAATCAGCGCGCTGAGCGGGTCCCATGCATGCGTCAATCTCTGGGAGATCGGCGAAACAAGTCCTCCCAGCATTGAAATTGCAGGCCTCTCACTCCCCCCCCCCCCGCACTCCCAAACGGACATTACTCGCCTGACGGCTGGTCACTCACCGCCTCCCACCATCACTGGCCTCCCCATCCCCCATTAACGTGGACATCGCTGGCCTCCTCATCCCTCCCCCCATCACTTCACTCACAGAGCGCTGTCATGCCATGCACATTCCCTGCCTGTGCGCATTCTCCCTCGTTAAGTGAGAACATTGAGCATTGCACCCACCCCTCAAGTCACAGTACCTTGTTGAGTTCACCCAATCAGCACCTTTGGAGGTGGTTCACCCTCTATTGAAACCAGGCTGCCTGTACATTATTCGCAATGAAATTTAACTAATAGACCCATGAGTGGCCCAAACTGACTGCACCTGGACTCTTAACAAGACAGAGCTGTATTTAAGCTACAATTATGGACGCACAGGCAGTCACGCCCAGAAAATAGCACCAAAGAAAAGTGCACCGAGATTTGTGGAGTGTGAGCAGGTCCGCCTGCTAGATGCGATGGAGGAGAGGCGCCAGCTGCTCTATCCCACTTCGGGCCATCGCGCAGCAAGCACATCATGGGAGGCGGTGGCATCGTCTGTAAATGCCAGGACACAGACCTGGATGTGCCAGGACACTCGGTCTGGAGATCAGTACCACAAGAAAATGGATGACCTTCTTCGGGCTGTAAGGGTGAGTGTGCTTGCCGTTTTGAAACCTGTACATGTACTGTGCCTACAATGTCAAACATCCCCATACACCTCAAGTGGCAGGGAGAAGACTGGTGGAGGTGTACAAGAAACATGGATGCTCAGTGTACGAGAAGCGCACCCTGGAGCGAGCAGGGGAGATGTGCCGTGAATGGTCACCGGCAGTCAGGTCGGCATCCGGCATGCAAGTAAACATCAGCTGAACCCTATTCCTAAGTCTTCTTTGAAGTAAGTGCTGTTTTCCCTCATTTCCACAATGCTGGACCCTGATGCACCAGGCCCTTCTGCTCCTGAAGATAGCCCCCTGGACACCTTGGATGACACCTCAGAGGGTGGCTCTGAGGAATCCTCCAAGGACAGCACAAATGATTCGGCACAGGCATCAACCACACAACCCACCAACATGGAGACTATCACCAGGGTGTGTCACGTTAGTGCTGAGGCTTCTGGGTCACTTACTGGTAGGCAGGGATTCTGGAGACACAGCAGGCCATGGCTGCGAGTCTCGACAACTTAACCCAGTCTCACAGGGTTAATGCTGAGGGGCTCCAGAACCTGGCTCGCTTACAGAATGCTATAGCAGAAGGGCTCCAGAGCTTGGCCCAGTTTCAGAGAGCCAGGGCTGAGTGATTACAGACCATGGGGCAGTTCCAGGACTGGCAGAGCCAGGTGATGCCGGAGCTTCTGGAGCTCAGTCCAGCTACCCATGGAGTGTCCCCAGGGCCTATGGACACCCCGAAGGAGGAAGGGCTAAAATCCATGCCGGGGCCTTCCAGCCTTCCAGCCAGGAGACTCTGGATGTCCTGAGACCTTCCAACTCCCCTCTTCCTTAGACCGAGGCTTGTTAGGGCCAGCTCGATGAACAGTGACACAGAAACAGTGTCACCCACAAGTCAACCAGGGCCCTCCATGTCTCAGACCCCCAGGGGATGGCCGCTAAGGGCATCACAGGCAAAGAGGCGCAGATTACAGCTGGACACCTCCACCTCCATTGTGCATCCTGGGGAAGCACCTAGACGAAGCAGTAGGCCGCACAAAGAAAGAAAGTTGTAGCGTCACTAAGAGGGCATGGGTGTCGGTCAGCAGTAGTCAGGGTTAAGGTTTCTGTAAATGTTAACGTCATCATTAAATGTCATTTTCACCTCACAGCTGTAACTAATCTGTCTCTGATTATCCCCACAGAGGGTGGGGAAGGGTCATGTGGGTTGAGTGGTGAGCTTTGGGTTGGTGGGGGGGTGGGGGCAGCTGCAGTGGCTCCTGGGGTCTAGTAGAAGGGTGTTGGGAGCAGCCCCACACTGCATGGCACCAATTAGGTGAAGTGGGCTATCGGGGCCGTCCTTGCTGCTCTGCCCTGACGGACCCTGCCATCGCTGTCTGCCCTCCATCCTCTGGCTCCTCATATGGCAGGTCCTCCAGTTCTGGCGACAGTCCTCCTCCTCCTCCTCCTCCTCCAGTTGGTCTCCCTGTTGCTGCGCGATGTGCAGGATTCAGCAGATAATGATAATGCGGGAGGTACGCTTAGGGTCATACAGCAGGGCACCTCCAGAGCAGTCCAGCAATGGAATCTCATCTTGAGCAGTCCTATGCAATACTCCACTACAGACCAAATGGCAGCATGGGCTTCACTGGAGTGGGTCTCCGCCTCGGTCTCTGGCCTCCGCACTGGCATCATCAACCATGACCTCAGTGGGTAGCCCTTGTCCCCCGCGAGCCAGCCTCGGCCGATCTTCAAAGAGCCCAGGGATATCCAATCACTTCAGCACATAGCTTTCATGGATACTCCCTGAGTGGCATGCACAGACCTGCATGATGATCATCCCACAGTCACATATGATTTGTACATTGAGGGAGTGGAACCCCTTTCGGTTGATGGAAGGTTGCTCCACACCTCACGGGGACTGTGTCCTATCCACTGCCCCCTGAACATGGGGCATCCCTGCAGTGCGGGCCTCCTGCTGAGCCTGGGCAATATCAAAATGGATGTATTGGCTTGCCTGGGGATACAAGGCATCTATCACCTGGCGAACATATCTGTGTACTGAGGCCCGAGAGATTCCACAAAGGTCACCACTGGGTGCCTGAAATGACCCTGTTGCATAGAAGTTAAGGGCCGCTGTCAACTAAACCTCTACTGGGAGCAGGTGGTCACCTCTCCCTCAGGTGCCAGATGTGCGAGCACCTCATGCAAGTGTTGGAACGTGTCCTTAGAGTGGCGGAGCTAACGATGGCCACATGACCTCCGATAGCCCCTCAAAAGATAACCTGGTCTGGTACCGCCTACACCTCTGCATCATCCTTCTCCTGGCCACCCTTTCAGGAGATTGCTCTCCCACCTCATGGCCAACAGCCTTGCCCCCCCTTCCTGAGGGCTTGCTACTGGCTACTCGTGGAGTGGCCTCCCCACACCCTCCACCTCCTGAACCACTGCTGCCTCCTCCTCTTCAGCTGCCACCATGATGGCCAGTTTTAAATCAATGAGACCAAGATCTGCACAGTGGGGATTAGAGGGAGAGATTGATAGATACATGTCATTGCTTGCAACTACCCCAGCATGAGCCCCCCTTCCCCCCCCCCCCCCCCCCACCGCCCCCCCAATCCCTCACTGGGACAGTACTCCCACTTGTGGATGCTGGCAACACAACACAATCTGTCCCATGCATCACCTGATTAGGTTGCCTGCCATTGGCATCATGAGCATGGCAGGCACAGAAAGCATGCAGGTTGGTGTGCGGACGTGGCCATTGCATTCCTTTGAGTCATTGCCATGAGTGCAACTACAGCATTCCCTTCAAGGCATGTGTTGCAAGTGAGGGACACGGGGCAGCAACAGACACCTAATTATCACAAGATGGGTTCCCATTCACTGCAGAGTACATGCAGTATGAGTATCTGTGTTAACATGAGCTTCCCTGGTTGGAGCACCAGCTGCCTGAATTGGTGAGTCCTCAGGCAGCACATGGTGCACTTCCCACCTCCCCCCCCCCCCCCCCCCGCCCCTCCCAAAAGCCCCAGCACTAGTCCAGTCCCTCACCACACCCCATAGGCAGAGAAATGGAACAGCCCAGTGGCTACAGATAGCAGCATCACCATACTCAGTGAAGGACATACCCCATCCCACCCCACATGAAACATCCCCGGGCCTGGGGACAGTACTTTCAGCTCTCCAGGAAGTGCCCTCCAGCAAGCAGAAAATTTCCAGACCCTGCCTCCAACCTCCACTGCACTCCGGGGCTGCAGTTCCATGACACTTACCTCCTTACTCCTGTTCAATGCTGCCATGCCAACTGCTGACTTTTATACAGCAGTTGTAAACTCCACCAGCGTGATGTCACACGCGAGAGGGAGGAGATTCTAGTTGCGCAGCCGCTAATAAGATGTTAAGGTATGTAAATGCCCGTTATGCTGATTTTCCATGTGGTGCCATTTGCGCCAAAAAACTTCGGCTGGGAGACGCGCGGAGGCCCGAATGCCTGCTCGAATCAGCCGCTGCTCGAGTATCCCGGCTGGGGGAATCACCCCCATCAACTTTGCAGTTATATACGTGTGATTCATTTGAAGAATCAGCTGTTCCCTTGCTTTTCTCACCTGAGGCTGTTGTGATACAAATTACAGTAATAATGATTTCACAATACAAGCTAGAATTGCAATTCCTTTCGATATTGTTTTTCTAGCTGTTTAAACGATGTGACTTACTTTTTTCCTTCATGTTCTCTCAATCCTCATCTTAGCACAGTGGTTAGCACTGCTGCTTCACAGCTCCAGGGACCTGGGTTCGATTCCCGGCTTGGGTCACTGTCTGTGTGGAGTTTGCACATTCTCCTCGTGTCTGCGTGGGTTTCCTCCGGGTGCTCCGGTTTCCTCCCACAATCCAAAGATGTGCGGGTTAGGTTGATTGGCCATGCTAAAATTGCCCCTTAGTGTCCTGAGATGTGTAGGTTAGAGGGATTAGCGGGTAAAAATGGAGGGATATGGGGTTAGGGCCTGGGTGGGATTGTGGTCGGTGCAGACTCGATGGGCCGAATGGCCTCCTTCTGCACTGTAGGGTTTCTATGATTCTATGATTACCCTGAAAAGATAGAAACAAAATCAGAACAACCTAAATCGCAGTTTTTACCCTGATGATATCAGTTAAGGCCTGATTTGATTCTAACTTATAATTCCAGTGGACCATAACATATAAATATTCATAATTTTAAATAATTATGTCTGCTCCCCTTATCCCGAATAATTGGTTAGATTGCTACTTTCAGTCAATCTACATTGGAATTTGCTAGTTATCACTCAAATAACATTTAAAGTGTCGTGTACCTCATCCCATAAGTTGTTGTTAGAACCAGCCTGTCACCCCAAAATGAGGCATAATTAAACCCCTCATTGAATCAAACTTGAAGAAAAACAACACTCATAATTCATGTATAATTAGATGTTCGATAAACACAGGGAATGTACTGAAATAACGGAGGTTGCTGAGTATTATCCCAGTATTCAAACTAAGTGTGCAACATCAATTAGGAAATTCATTTATGTAACATTATCGGTTGGTAAAAATAAAGACGAAGAAAATACCCAGGGGAATTTTATAAAATGCCATCTAATGAGGTTGCTGCCTCTGAAGAGAAGTCTGCATCATATTTAATGCAACAGATTGTGGTGCCTCAGAAATGAGCTGAAATTCTTCACTCATTTATTGGGTATAAAGCAAGATGATTTCTTCTATGTGCTATTTATTGAAAAAACATCAACGCAAGAATAAGAATATTCTACAATTTCTCAATAAGTAGGCAACAGAGTCAATGTACCCCATACCTCAGATTTTCACAAAGTTTTGACACATTTTCTCATTGTGGCCTTTAAGGAAAAGGAAGACTCATAGAATTGAAGTCAAGTTAGTTAAACAGATGAACAACTGCTTGGCTGTCAGTAAAGGCCTTGTCCAATGCACATCTGTTTTTGGTATTCTTCAGTCCCAGCTAATCACAAAATGGAGAATAATTCCAGTGCAGTATTGTAAAAACATGCTAATAGCATGAAACTATATAGTTACATATTAAAATAATATAAGTAACTTAGAAGGAGGTCTTGTAGGTAGCACCCCTGCCTCTAAGCCAGAATCACTGGGTACAAGTCTCACCTCAATTTTTGGTGGCCAAGGAAGGGACGTTCATAACTTCGCAAAACTGTTTAGGTACCACCAATGCGGTAAGAGTTGGAGTGATTCCTGATCAGCAATGTGATGGGATGAAAATCGGAATCTCTATTATCACTAACCAAAGTTCCAGACTGCAACACACACACACACATAAAAGTGTATTTTGCCACAGCAACTTTGAGGGGTGCCAATTGGCTGGACGCCCAGTGTGGCTCAGATCAGTGTCAGTGGATTCAACCCCTGTACTGACTGGGGCTGATTTTGACCCGACCTTCTTACCCAACCCAGGGTGGAGGTACAATCAATCAGTCAGACCTGCCTCCAGGCAGAGAACCAAAAAAGAAATAAATTAACTTGATATGTATACATTGATAAGGATGGATAACATAGATGAACAAAAAATAACACACACTGGAGCAGGAGACATTAAACATACAATGAAGGTTTTATTTCAGTAGATCAGTTCTAAATAAGAAGCCAGCCAAACCATGACAATACTGCAGGGAAAACACCAATACAGCTTCCCATCATGCTTTTCTACAACAATTACTTAAAGTAAGTGACTAAAATAATGATATTTCAGTGATCATGGAAGGCATTCATGGCAATGCTGCATGTTGATACTAACATAATGACTGTATACTGTTTTGTGTAGGCCAGTTGAAACACGTGTAAATCTGGCCTCATTATATAGCACACCAAACATTTACTTGTGCAGCAAATTGAATTGGAAGTAATAAAAGGCAAATTGAGTTTTTCAAAAAGTTAAATCAGAACATATCAAAACACAAATTACTTAGGCCTTTCAGCAGTTATTAAAGGCCTAACATATATTCAGGTCCAAAAACCACCCATATACAAAATATAGCATCGAAGAGATAAAGGAAAACATAAAAGGAATGAAGGAAGCTTGAAAGCACATGGACTGAAAGAAGATACTTTAGTAGAATACCAATTGAACACATTTAAAAGAACAATAGTGAACATGCAAGAGAAGTACATACCTGACATTAGTAGACGCAGGCTGAAATAAAAATAATTTAATAACAATAAAAAGAGAAAGAAAGAGAATTACCTCTGCAAATTCTGCCAGTTAAAAGATAATCAGCGTGGCTAAAGATACTTGGGGAAAAGCAACACAAAACTGGAATTATTTTTCAAATATGAAAATAACAAGGGGGCTGGCTGAGGTGAGTTGTGCCAAAAAAAAAGATGCAAATGTACTTGAGGCTGAGGACGAGCTGAATGATTGCTTCCACTCAATATTCACAAGGGGTTGCATGAATGATGTGCTCTCCTCAAAAGAAGAGTACCAATGCAAACTGCAAGACTTTTCTATAAATGAGATGGAAGCCTTTGGCAAGCTGAAAAGTTCTTTAATATGTACACCCCAGGGTTAGATGCTTTATATCCCAGAGGCGAGAGAGGAGATTGATGAGGCGCTAAAAATCATGTAAAGAACAATGTACAAAGGGGAGGTACAAACAGATTGGAAATAGGCTGAAGTGATATCAATATTCCAACAATGTATACAACTACATACCCATTAGTCTTAGCTCAATTCTATGTAGATTAATGGAATTAATTATCTGCAGTAAGCTTGGGAATTACAAGTTACAAGAACAAACTAGTCATCTGGCTTTTAATCATGGAATATCCTGTCTGAACAGCCTCCTTGATTTCATTGAGAAATTATGAACCAAAGTTAACTTGAAAACCCCATGACAGTACGGACTTAAGCTTCCAAAATTGATTAGACTGGGCTCCATGTGAAAGTTTATCAATCAACTGTGTTCTGGCAGATGTTCAGGGAAAAAACTTGGTTAAGAAATTGGCTAAAATAAACAAACAATGTGCTGCTTTAAAGGGACAATGTCAGATTGGGAAGAACTGCTGAGTTCTGGGGTAGATGGCAATGTCAGAAATCTGGATGAATTCAACAGAAACATCATTGACAATGGCGGGAACATAAGGTCCCACCTCCATGAAACACGCCATAGAGAGGGAGAAAAATCCCACCCAAAGAATGCAAAAGCAAAGGGAAAATGATTGTCAAGATCTTAGGCTGGTCACTGTTGGAGCATGTTTTTGTGCATCCACTTATTGTCAGGATATAAAAGCAATGGGAAGAATGCAGCATAGGTTGAATAGAATTTTCATGAGGGATGTGGACAGACCAAGAAAAATCTACATATCGCAATGTTACATCTGACAGTGACACCTCTAACTGCAACCTTTCCATCGCTGCCAGAGCTCATGTTTGACAGAAGAGTGCACACCAATATCTAGCCATATGCATTCTACTCTCAGATGTTTTTAAACCTGTAAGGAAAATGATCAATGTCCATGATAAAAATGCAGGTACAGAGTTACCACGTTTACAGTAAGGACAAATAGTTCACACCCAGAATCCCAGTTAAGGTACATGGTAGCCAGTTGAGTTGACAAGGGTTCATTCAGGAGGTCCTATAAAGCCATTACATACAGATGTGCAACAGTGAGGCATAACCAAGGACAAATCAGATCCATTCTAGATCCTCAACCACTGTGCCATTCCTATTGCATTGAGGAAAAGATCCCAAATGAAACCAGAAACACCATCCAAGAATAACAATCCCACAGAACACTGTGGACAATTAAAGCAACTTCTAGACAAGGTTATCATTACAATATTTGGGTGTACCAGCAGATTACCTTTACACTTTAAAGTCTTATAGATTCATCTTTTCTATACACTTCTGGGATGACAACTAAACATGAACAAGTATAGCATAAATAGTTATACTTCTTTGGGGAGAGGGGGTGGGATGAGATTGTTCTTAAAAGTAAAAGGGGAGTGTTGTAATATGCCTTTAAGGGACATCAGCATGACATCACTAGAAGGGAAGTATGTCACGTGATCCAAACTCAGTTTCAGTTTTGCTTTTCAGCAGAGCAGGCACAGCTCTGCTGCTGATGTCTTCAAGCTTTCCATGCATGTATATCTGTTCTCATGTGCTTAGTCTTAATAAATGATTGCACAGTGTTTATCCAATTTCCTTTGAGCAATTGGTGCCTTTAGATCATTATGGCAACATGATAGAAAGCATTCTGAAAAGTAGATTAATGTGGAAAGATCAGGAGCATGGAATTAGATTGAACTAGTTTGATGTGCAGAAAAACATGAATGCAAAATCTATGGCCAAATGGCCTGTTCTTTAGTCTACATTCTAGGCTTCTTTAAATTGAATGCTTCACAAGAATGTAGGAGCTCATGAGCGTCACTGTATGTGCATTCTGTCTTTCTTTGCAGTTCTCTGAATAGTATCATTACCAAGAGCTGCATTGGGTATTCCTGGTCCTTTAGTAGCTATGCATCTCATCTGCCTATTGCTTCAAATATTGCTGATATTTTGGATCGCCTGAATCTGAAGCAATCACGGTACAGAACTAGAACTTACATTATTCTGTTCCTGGGGTCTGATATCACTTGCATATTTTGGTGTTTGGTTGAATTAATAGAACCATTCAGTATTATGCAAGGGGCAAATTCTGTTGCCATGTAGGCACTGATCAACCTGCATTACTGTGCCCAGTTTTAGCACAAGTTATATTGTGGCCTTAGAAAATGAGAATGATTTCTTGTTTGAAAAAGCTCAGTTGCATAGAGTTAATCATAGAAATCCTAGAAACCCTACAGTGCAGAAGGAGGCCATTCGGCCCATCGAGTCTGCACCGACCACAATCCCACCCAGGCCCTACCCCCACATATTTACCCGCTAATCCCTCTAACCTACGCATCCCAGGACTCTAAGGGGCAATTTTTAACCTGGCCAATCAACCTAACCCGCACATCTTTGGACTGGATCATAGCTTATTTACTTTGGTTAATGTAGACTTAGAGGTAACCTATAAATCAATTAATAGGTTGGATAACATGCCAGTTGGGGTATTGGCCCAGATTTTCACCATGTTGGCTCCACAGAAGTGGGAATTTCGTAGGCCAGGAGTATGAAACCCAAAATGTGCTGATTAAACCAGGTAAGAGCAGGCCTGAAATTTGTGGATTTGTTTGAATAGCCAGGATACCCTTTTGAAGAGGTTCCCCCTTAACACCTTTGGGGTAGGTCAGGTGCCCTTTGGAATTGTCAACTGGGGCATACATTTGTTTAAATGACCATAAATTCATTACTGTCAAGCTCATTGGAACTGTCAACAGACTTGTCACAAGTAATTGCTAAAGCTTTCAGAAGCAACTGCCAAAGGGACCTGTCAAAGGGAGTTCTCAAGCTGTCAAGGCATTTAAAAGTCCAGCCCTTTAATTTAGAGAAGGACTGGAGTATTAAAATAAAAAATAATTACTCCATTGCTATTTCACTTTGATGTTGACATAAATCTGAGGGGTGCCATTACTGGATTAGTGCTGTGTGACTGATTTCATAACCATTTCATGGTTTGACAGCTACAAATGGTTATATGTTCTATGATGCAGAACTACAAATTCCAATGCTTGTTATAAGGGATTGTGTACTTGAAACAAATGTTTGTTGTTATAAGCCTTTACTGACTTTAAAGAGTGTAAATAAAGTTATGCAATTATCAAAGCTGGTCATGGAACAATTAACATAACATTTGGATTAATAATTCTGCTATATCGCAGTCTTAAATATAATGCACCCTCTGGACATTCTTTGTCAGATGGGATCTTCTGAAGGCCAATGAACAGTCTTTGTTAAGTACAAAAACAAAGCTTTTCATTATCT
Source organism: Mustelus asterias (assembly GCF_964213995.1). Taxonomy (NCBI): domain Eukaryota; kingdom Metazoa; phylum Chordata; class Chondrichthyes; order Carcharhiniformes; family Triakidae; genus Mustelus; species Mustelus asterias. Next base: position 28,278,490 of record NC_135810.1, on the reverse strand, counting down.
CTGTGAAAGCTGTGTATGCTATAGCTTTGATATTGCATTGATAAATGTATAATTAGTATTGCTTCTCTTTAAAGCTGAATTAGGAAGTAAAATAAGAGTTATATTTTAAGTATTGTGCAGCTTAAAAGAAAACTACCTCAGACTATAGTAAAGTGAACTCCAGTTATATCTGAAATATTTTTCTCGGAATAATGATTAGAGTTTCATTTCAGGTACAATCAGCAAATTGTGCTCAAAGTGTGCTGGTTAATAGTATTAGTTTGCTTGCAGTTCAGGTTTCTTGTTAAAATCATTTGTATAATCAGAATGCTAAATCTTTCATGAACCAATGCAATCTGGCAAAGTAATATAATGTAATTGCTTCTGTTTCTCCTACCCATTAAAAATATTCTTTGATATATTTAAGAGTGGCAACCTGGAACCGTTTCATTGATACAGGTGAAAATATGCTTTATAACCAAAAATAAGCATTTTTATTAACAGTGCTGCACTAATTAGTAACCTGATTTATAGCATTGAAAATGACTTTTAAAAAGAACTGTACTAAGCCATTTAGCAGTTTCATTGGTGTATACTACTCAATTTCTCAGTAAATTAAATACTGCTTGATATGGAAATGTTTGAAAATGTGCCAATTAGTGCCTGTGTGGCAAAATAAATCCAATTTAAAGAGACTTTCCAAACTACAACAATCTGAGGAATGTCTCAGGTTCAACCTAGGGCCATGGCTAGTTTGTGGGCAGGAATTGAATTTTAGAGGACTATAAAAGATCATAGAAAGCATGAATGTAAATGATTTGAGGCATAACCCACTGACATTCAAGTATGTCTGATCTTTGTACGGCCAGAACCCCTTACTACTCTGGTCCATTTAACTTATTTTTCAAGTAACATGTAACCTCTATGTTTTTTGTAACAAAATTTAATGCCTCACACTCATCAATCTTGAAATTCATTTGCGAGTTATATGCCCGTTCCACAAGATTGGTTGCGAACTAACATTAAAGTAAAAGTTTAATGGAAGGTATACTTGCAACCAATTAAATAACTGCGAATAGTTTTTGTAAATAGCTGTTGTCTTCCTCAGTATTCATTAAACCTATATCCACAGCCCCTGCCAATAAAGTGCAAACCTCAGATTTAGAAATTTGATTCCAAAGTCTCAAGACCAGAGGATCAAATTAGGCCAGTCGGCCCATCAAGTCTTCTCCACCATTCAATCATGGCTGATACGTTTCTCAACCCCATTCTCTCACCTTTTCACTGTAACCTTTGATCCCCTTAGCAAGCAAGAACCTATCTATCGCTGTCTTAAATACTCAATGAATTGGCCGCCGCCACTGCCTTCTGTGGCAATTAATTCCATTGATTCACCACCCTCTGGTTGAAGAAATTTCTCCTCATCTCGATTCTAAAGAGTTGTCCCTTTACTCTGAGGCTGTGTCCTCAGATCCTAGTCTCTCCTATGGAAATATCTTCCCCATGTTAACTCTATCCAGGACTTTCAGTGTTCTGTAAGTTTTAATGAGATTCCACCTCATCCTTCTAAACTCTATCGAGTACAGACCCAGAGTCCTCAAACGCTCCTCATTCATCAAGCTTTTCATTCCCGGGATCATTCTCGTGAACCTCCTCTGGACCCTCTCCAAGGCCAGCACATCTTTCCTTGGATATGGGGCCCAAAATTGTTCACAATATTCCAAATGTAGTCTGGTCAGAACCTTATAAAACCTCAGCAGTACACCCCTGCTTTTGTATTCTAATCCTCTCGAAATGAATGGTAACATTGTGTTTGCCTTCCTAACTACCAACTCAACCTGCAAGTTAACCTTAAGAAAATCCTGAATAAGGACTTCCAAGTCCCTTTGCGCTTCAGATATTTAAATTCTCTCCCCATTTAGAAAATAGTCCATGCCTCTATTCTTCCTACCAAAGTGCATAACCTCACACTTTCCCACATTGTATTCCATCTGCCCCTTCTTTGCCCACTTTCCTAACCTGTCCAAGTCCTTCTGCAGCCACCCTGCCTTGTCAATACTACTTATCTCTCCACCTATCTTTGTATCATCTGCAAACTTAACCACAATGCTCTCAGTTCCTTCATCTAGATCATTGATGTAAAAGTGAAAAGCTGTGGTCTCAACACTGACCCATGTGGAACTCCACTAGTCACTGGCTGCCATCCTGAAAAGGACACTTTTATCCCCACTCTCTGCTTTCTGCCAGTCAGCCAATCTTCTATCCATGTTAGTACCTTGCCTCTAACACCATGGGCTCTTATCTTACTCAGCAGCCTCCTGTGCGGCACCTTGTCAAAGGCCTTCTGGAAATCCAATTATTACTACAGATTGTGAACAACAGTGGTCACAGCACTGATTGTTGTGCAATCTCACTTTCCAGCATCTGTGACTCTGAGGAATTACCCTTTATCCCAGCTTGCAGTTAGCTAGCTATCCATTCTGTTATTTGTCCACTCACAACATGGTCTGCCTTGTTTATTAATCTATTGAGTAGTAGCTGATCAAACGTCCTTTTGAAGTCTTAATAAATGACATCAGCTGTATTATCCTTGCCTAGTCTCCCTGTATTCTCTGCAAAAAATGTTTTGAGTTTTTTTAAAGCAAGATTTTCCCCTTGAAATGCATGGTGACTCTTCATTATTATATTAATTAGAGTCTATTTAAGAGACTTCACTTCTTCCTGCAGTTATGGGAGTATATGACGCCAATTTGCTTTGCATTCTTTTGATTACAAAGCAAACCTGTTTGGGTGATGGAGCTGACTAATGCTCCAAAATCAGATTTTGTTTTAAACTTACCTCCAGTTGTAAATTAAGAAACACAGCTGTAAGAATGTTTTCTAGGTTATATTTGCATTTATTCGTGTGCATTGAAAAAAAATAATTGCTACAACACATTGAATCAAAGTTTTCTGTAGCTAATGGTATCTGGCATGAGTTGGACTTGCCCTTGCGTTTTCAAAAGTAGGAGATTCAATGGTAATTTTCAAAAAGGAAATTGCTGCTGAAAGGCTTCAACCATATCTTAATCGACACCAAGTCCTACTCACCCAACACCACTGGCCTTCCATTTTAAAATTCTCATCCTTGGTGGCTGTACCTTCTGCCAGCTCGATTCTAAGCTCTGTAATTTCCTCCCTAATTCTGTGCACCTTGTAAAGTATTCAAAAGGAGATGATACATCTGGTTTATAATTTGAGTTTTGTTTCGTGCAAGACAAAGCACAGTTACAAAGTCAGATTGCGAACAAACTTTCAACTATAACAACAGAAACCACACTGCTTGTTTCTATTGGGAACATCATTGACCGTTTGTTGGTCTCTGAATTCCTCAAACTTATGTCTTTCAAGTTCCCTTTGGAACTTCTGTGTGCTGTAACTATTCTTAAAGTGTTAGAAACTTGATAACAGCCTGGTCAACTTTAATGAATGTGTATCACAATCTGTTAAATTATTTGTAAGATATATAACTCTCTTCAGTGAGCCTGCAATATTAGCTAGTCTTTTTGTCCATTGTTATTTTCATGGTTTATACCTTGTTATCTTGTCTTTTCCATTGTCTCCCCTACTATTCTCCTGCATTTAGTCAGTCTTCTGATTGTCTGGCTTGGTGCCCAGAACATGCCATGTTTGTCCTTGAAGATTACTGGTATCATTTGTTCAGTTTCCAATCTTGTCACGAATATGACATCTTAGAACCTGCTTACAGGTGGAATATTGCTCTCCCCATCATGGGGTAGGGTCCGGACCAGAAAATCTCGCAGGCAGACTAGGCTGTAAAATTCCACCCTATATTTCAGTCACTTAGTACTGGAGCCTCTGCCATCACTATTCATAGCTCTGGACTGCAACATGCATCTAAAAGTCCACAATTGCCACAGCAGCTCAGACTCCTTGGGGAGCCGGTTGGCTCAGTTGGCTGGATGGCTGGTGCGGAGCAGATTGATGAAGTAGAATTACAGAATTACCATTGGGTTCAATCTGGCTGGAGTGGATTCTGCCATACCCATCGTGGACATCACAAATATTGTAGGTTGAACCTGCCTGCGGGAGAAAAACTGAAGAAGTAGAAGATTTAATATGTGCAACTGCCTTTAAGATCAAAAAATACTTCAGTCTTCCCCGCCTGGCATGCCTTGTTTGCAAGTCCATATCCTTGCCTGGTCTCCCTGTATCCACTTCAAAAAACGTTATGAGGTTTTTCAAGCAAGACTTTCCCTTTGAAATGCATGCTGACTCTTTATTAATTAGAGTCTTCGCTTCCTCCTGCAATTATGGGAGTATATGACACCAATTTGCTTTGCATTCTTAGGATCACAAAGCAAACCTGTTTGGGTGATGGGCAAAGAAATGGATACGGCCAGGAATAGCATGGAAGCACTTGTTTATCTTATCTCTGATATCCCTGACCTCCGAGTATTTGATGGGAAAGTTTAGCATGCGTCGTTCACACATTGTTATCTTTCCAGCATATTCTGGCCCAACGCAGAATAAGGTTGTCGTACGTAAAGCGTTCAGAAATGCATTTGCCAATCCATCATACTATTTCATGATGAATTCTCACACAATTTATTGGTTATTTAACTTGTTATTTGTGGGACCTTGTTCCACACAATTTGGGTGCCACATTTACCTATAAAACAGCAATGACTACAATTCAAAAGTAATTATTTCATGGCAAAGTGTGCTGCCACATGCTGAGATTGTTAAACACACTATACAATGTGAAACATTTCTGTTTGTCTTTATCAGGATAGCAGACGTACATATTTGTATAAAACCCAGAATGTTATTCTCAAACTTAAATTTTACCAGCAGTTTTTTTTAAAAGTGTTTATCAACATGACATTAACTATTTTTTCTTGGAACATATTATTGTAAAGATATTATCTTATGAAAAATAATTTTTTAGTGCGGAGTTCTCATTTGAGGTTCCCTCATTTTTTGTGCTCATGTACGTCAGTTCTGTTAACACACTTAAAATTATATTCCACCTTTAAATCCTTATGTTAATCCTGAAATACATGTTTTGGAACATATATTCTAAAATATATTTGCCAAACCCATGTATTGATGCATGATTGCTCCTCGTGAATCAACGCAGTTGGATTAACTGCTTTCAATAAAGTATTTAAGGACAGTAACACAAACTATATTCTCATTTACTGGTTAGATTTTGGCATCAGACTGCTAAATCTATGTGGTATTCACGATTTAGTTGAATCCACTGCATTCCAATTTTACTGGTTTCTTAAACCTCGTTGAATCACTGTGACTACTTAATACAATGGAGTATGTTAGACAGTAAGGGTTAATATAACTGTCTGTGATGGCGTACAGGAAGTGATATATTCTTATATGATCTGAGAGAATAGAGGACAAATAAGCATGGAAAGAATCCAGTGTAAGATAGTGTTTTCATAACAGTAAATGTTACAATCAAGTTATAACAGACAGTCACTTCCATCGAGTGGCAATTAGCATCAATTGCTACTCTGTACCCATATAACTGTGCCAAACTTCCTCCATGCCCATTTTACTCTATCTTCCTGACTCAGGGGGGTGAAATCCAGGCAGTGAAGCTATCTATGAGGCCCAGCATCAAAGTCTAACAGATGGAGGACATGCCCCACTTTTTTACTGCACGAGCTGCTGTAAGGCAGGTAAATGTAAAGATCCAATTGCCACTGACAGGCCAGGGAGAAGGCAAGTCTCTAAGGTAAGTGGATCGGTTTTTTTTTTGGGGGGGGGTTTCGATGTTGCGGGGAGCGTGGGGAATTGGACATTGAGAAGCTGGATGAGGGTGGGTGGGCATCAGGAGGCTGGGTATCAGGTTGGGGTTTTTTGGGTTGGGGTGGTTGGCTCAGGAGGCTGGGGAGGAGGTCCAGCTGTTTTGGAGGAGTCTGGGTGGGGAGGGGTCGGATTCTTGCTGTGTTGGGCAATCGGGTTGGGGATGAAAATTGGGCCCAATGGTTGGAGAGGGGGAGGAGTAATCCGATGGGGGGGGGAGGGGGCGGGGAATACCATGGGGGAGGGCCGGGGAATACCATGGGGGAGGGCCGGGGAATACCATGGGGGAGGGCCGGGGAATACCATGGGGGAGGGCCGGGGAATACCATGGGGGAGGGGGGCCGGGGAATACCACGGGGGAGGGGGGGCCGGGGAATACCACGGGGAGGGGAGGCCGGGGAATACCACGGGGGGGGGGGGGGGAATACCACGGGGGGGGGGGGGCGGGGAATACTAAGGGGGGGGGGGGCGGGGGCCGGGGAATACCACGGGGGGGGGGGGCGGGCCGGGGAATACCACGGGGAGGGGGGGGAATACCACGGGGGGGGGCGGGGAATATCACGGGGCGGGCGGGGAATATCACGGGGCGGGCGGGGAATATCACGGGGCGGGCGGGGAATATCACGAGGGGGCCCTGGGTGTTCGGGAGTTTTGGCGGAGTCTGTTGCCGAAATCGGTCTGGATGTTTAAAATAGTTACGCAGAAGTTACAAGAAATTTTGGCCCATAACTTCCGCTCAGTGGCGGAAATCCATGGGCCACCAAAACTAAAACAATTTTTTGCGCACTTACCTGAGTTTAAAACTTACACCCGAACTCACGATTCCAGCAGCAGCCCGCGGCCTTCAATCCCAGTGTGACGGAGGACTCTAACCACACCTAATGACAAGGCCAGACTGGGAACGCCCATTGAGGGCCAATTGGGAAATAGCAGTTTTGCACTGAAAACAGAGAATGATTTCCCTGCTGTTATAAAAGGTATGTTGAAATTTTTTTCAAACTGTTTTAAGTCATCAACCCTATTGTTGTTGGCTCATTTGAAGTCTATTTTTTCATGATTGAAGATGAGTATTATTTAATGTATAAATGAACATAGGTTTTGTTATTTGTTCTAAATCTGTGAAACTCTTATTTAAATCTACATTCTATTATTCTCTAACTTCATATGTGGCATGCTTATAAGCGTTCATATGTTTTAATGAAGAATATGGAAGCTGAAAATGTAATTGGGAAGATGAGGGATCAGATCTTCTCGGCCCATGATTTGGATACCTTATTGAGGATTTTGGGCTGTGGAAAATCTAAATGTGTTCATCATTAGTATTCATCTACCCTGCTTACTTCATTCAGCCAGGCCTGTGGCACCACACCTCGTTCTGCTGTGGAGCAGGGTCAGGCACAGAGCAAGCGAGCAGTTGTATGAGGGGACTCGCAAATTAGACAGGCGTTTCTGTGGCCACAATCGAGACGCCAGGATGGTGTGTTGCCTCCCTGGTGCCAGGGTCAACGATGTCTCTGAGCGGTTCCAGGACATTCTTAAGGGGGAGGGTGAGCAGCCAGAGGTTGTTGTACATATTAGTACCGACGACATAGGTAGAAAAAGTGATGATGCCCTGAAGTGTGAATATAGAGAGTTAGGCAGAAGGCTAAAGTGCAGGACCCCGAAGGTAGTAATTTCTGGTCTACTACCAGTGCCACTAGGTGTAGGAAGATTAGACAGATGAGTGCGTGGCTTGAGAGCTGGTGCAGGGGTCAGGGATTTAGATTTTTGGATCATTGGGATCTTTTCTGGGGAAGGGGTGATCTGTTCAAGAGGGACAGGTTACACCTGAACTGGAGGGGGACTAACATTCTGGTGGGGAGATTTGCGAGAGCCACTCAGGAGGGTTTAAACTAGTTTGGCAGGGGGGTGGGATCCAAAGCAGTAGGGAGACAGAAGAGAAGGTTGAGGACAGCACAGAAGTTAAAGAGAGCAGATTAAGTAGTAAAGACAGTGTCAGTAATCCTAGTACCAGACGGGTCAGGCAAAAACATGACAGAGGGCAAGGGAAATCCAGATTAAACTGCATTTATTTCAATGCAAGATGCCTAATGGGCAAGGCAGATAAACTCAGAGCATGGATGGGTACATGGGACTGGGCTATTATAGCAATTACTGAAACATGGCTAAGGGAGGGATAGGACTGGCAGCTCAATGTTCCAGGGTACAGATGCTTTAGGAAAGATAGAACAGGAGGTATGAGAGGAGGGGGAGTTGCACTTTTGATTCGGGAAAACATCACAGCAGCACTGAGAGGGGATATATCCGAGGGTTCGGCCACTGAGTCTATATGGGTAAAACTGAGAAATAAGTGGGAAATCACTTTGATATGGTTGTACTAAAGGCCACCAAATAGTCAGCAGGAAATTGAGGCGCAAATATGTAAGGAGATTACAGATAGCTCCAAGAAAAATAGGGTGGTAATCGTAGGGGATTTTAACTTTCCCAACATTGACTGGGACAGCCATAGAGGGTTTTATGGAGAGAAATTTGTTGAGTGTATTCAGAAGGAATTTCTCATTCAGTATGTGGCCCGACTAGAGAAGGGGTAAAACTTGACCTCCTCTTGGGAAAAAGGAAGGGCAGGTGACAGAAGTGTTAGTGAGGGATCACTGTGGGACCAGTGACCATAATTCCATTAGTTTTAAGAAAGCTATGGAGAATGAGAGGTCTGGCCCAAAAGTTAAAATTCTAAATCGGGGCAAGGCCAATTTTGATGGTATCGGACAGAAACTTTCAAAAGTTAATTGGGGGAGTCTGTCGGAAGGCAAAGGGACATCTGGTAAGTGGGAGGCTTTCAAAAGTGTGTTAATCAGGGTTCAGGGTAAGCGCATTCCTCTTAGAGTGAAGGGCAAGGCTGGTAGAAGTAGGGATCCCTGGACGCCTCGGGATATTGAGGCCCTGGTCAAGAAGAAGAAGAAGGAGGCACATGACATGCGTAGGCAGCTGGAATCCAGTGAATCCCTTGAAGAGTATAGGGGGTGTAGGAGTAGAGTTGAGAGAGAAATCAGCAGGGCATAAAGGGGACATGAAATTGTTTTGGCAGATAAGGCAAAGGAGAATCCAAAGAGCTTCTACAAATACATAAAGGGCAAAAGAGTAACAAGATAGAGAGTAGGGCTTCTTAAGGATCAACAAAGTCATCTATGTGCGGATCCACGAGAGATAGATATGATCCTAAATGAATATTTCTCAGCAGTATTTACTATTGAGAAAAGCATGGATGTTAGGGAACTTGGGGAAATAAATAGTGATGTCTTGAGGAGTGTACATATTACAGAGAAGGTGGTGCTGGAAGTCTTAAAACGCATCAAGGTAGATAAATCCCCAGGACCTGATGAAGTATACCCCAGGACATTGTGGGAGGCGAGGGAGGAAATTGCAGGTCCCCTAGCAGAGATATTTGAATCATCGATAGAGACAGGTGAGGTGCCTGAAGATTGGGGGGGTGGAAAACTTTGTGCCTTTGTTTAAAAAGGGCTGTAGGGAAAAGCCTGGGAACTACAGGCCAGTGAGCCTCACATCTGTGGTGGGTAAATTACATAGAACATAGAACAGTACAGCACAGAACAGGCCCTTCGGCCCACGATGTTGTGCCGAGCTTTATCTGAAACCAAGATCAAGCTATCCCACTCTCTATCATCCTGGTGTGCTCCATGTGCCTATCCAATAACCGCTTAAATGTTCCTCAAGTGTCTGACTCCACTATCACTGCAGGCAGTCCATTCCACACCCCAACCACTCTCTGCGTAAAGAACCTACCTCTGATATCCTTTCTGTATCTCCCACCATGAACCCTATAGTTATGCCCCCTTGTAATAGCTCCATCCACCCGAAGGAAGGTATTTTGAGAGACAGGATCGACTCGCATTTAGAGACGCAAGTACTGATTAGGGACAGTCAGCATGACTTTGTGAGGGGAAAATCATGTCTCCCAAATTTGATTGAGCTTTTTGAAGGGGTAACCAAGAAGGTAGATGAGGGCAGTGCAGTTGATGTTGTCTACGTGGAGTTTAGCAAGGCCTTTGACAAGGTACCGCATGGTAGGTTGTTGCATAAGGTTAAATCTTATGGAATCTAGGGTAAGGTAGCTAAACGGATACAAAATTGGCTTGATGACAGACGACACGAGGGTGGTTGTAGTGGGTTGTTTTTCAAACTGGAGGCCTGTGACCAGCGGTGTGCCTCGGGGATCAGTGCTGGGCCCACTGTTATTTGTCATTTATATTAATGATTTGGATGAGAATATAGGAGGCATGGTTAGTAAGTTTGCAGATGACACCAAGATTGGTGGCATAGTGGACAGTGAAGAAAGTTATCTCGGATTGCAACTGGATCTTGATCAATTGGGGCAGTGGGATGATGAATGGCAGATGGAGTTTAATTTAGATAAATGCGAGGTGATGCACTTTGGTAGATTGAACCAGGGCCGGACATACTCAGTTAATGGTAGGGCGTTGGGGAGAGTTACAGAACAAAGAGATCTAGGGGTACATGTTCATAGCTCCTTGAAAGTGGAGTCACAGGTGGACAGAGTGGTGAAGAAGGCATTCAGCATGCTTGGTTTCATTAGTCAGAACATTGAATACAGGAGTTGGGACGTCTTGTTGAAGTTGTACAAGACTTTGATAAGGCCACACTTGGAATACTGTGTGCAGTTCTGGTCACCCTATTATAGAAAGGATATTATTAAAGAGTGAAGAAAAGATTTACTAGGATGCTGCCGGGACTTGATGGTGTGAGTTACAAGGAGAGGTTGGATAGACTGGGACTTTTTCCTCTGGAGCGTTGAAGGCTGAGGGGTGATCTTATAGAGGTCTATAAAATAAAGAGGGGCATAGATCAGCTCGATAGTCAATATATTTTCCCAAAGGCAGGGGAGTCTAAAACTAAAGGGCATAAGTTTAAGGTGAGAGGGAAGAGATACAAAAGTATCCAGAGGGGCAATTATTTCACACAAAGGGTGGTGAGTGTCTGGAACAAGTTGCAGGAGGTAGTAGTAGAGGTGAGTACAATTTTGTCTTTTAAAAAGCATTTAGATAGTTACATGGGTAAGGTGGGTATAGAGGGATATGGGCCAAATGTGGGCAATGGGACTAGCTTCAGGGTTTAAGGAAAAAGTGTGGCATGGACAAGTTGGGCCGAAGGGCCTGTTTCCATGCTGCAAACCTCTATGACTCTATGATTTACAATTCTCATATTTAATTGTTCATTATTGATGTTCCAATAAAGTATTTGTGTAACTTCATATTTAAATCTTTTGTTTTAATGTTTCACTAAAGCATTAGTAGAATTTTGTAAAGTTTAATGGAAAGCATTTACTAACCAAAGAAATGTTATAAATAAAAATGTTGATACCACGTTGACATTTAACTAAACAATTCACCTGAGCAGCTGCATAATTTCAAATTTCTTCAAAATATATTTTTTCTCCAACACAATGATCAATATAAATATTTTTGTCCATCAACACAACAGTTTTGTGGTCTCTCAAATAGGAGTTGAGGGTTGGATATGAGAAGGGGTAAGGAGAGAAATGAGGCAGAGAAAGTGGGGGAGGGAGAGAAGGGCGTAAGGGAAGAGGGTGGGAAGGGGCAGGGGAACGGTGTTTGAACATAAACACTGTACATTTTACATGTAGCCTGGCTCTTCTGCGCCTACATCAAGCCTCAAAAAGAACTTAAGTTAAGAAGCCAAGCTAAAAGTATGAAGTACCAGTGGTCGTGGAACATGACTCCAGATTTTCAATCTGCACTGGATTCTGCAATACCAATCAGAAAGATAGTTCACATCAGCTTACAGGAGGCTTGCACATATCATCTTAATGAATACACTTTCATCAAGAATTTAAAGTAGCCAAGTTGCATACTTCCCACTAAATGTTTAGTTTAAGTTTATTTATTATTGTCACAAAGAGGCTTACATTAACATTGCAATGAAGTCACTGAAAATCCCCTAGTCGCCACACTCCAGCACCTGTTTGGGTACACTGAGGGAGAATTTAGCATGGCCAATGCACCTAACCAGCCCATCTTTTGGAACTGTGGGAGGAAACTGGAGCACGTGGAGGAAACCCACACAGACAAGAGGAGAGCGTGCAGATTCTGCACAGACAGTGACCCAAGCTGGGAATTGAGCTCGGGTTCCTGGCGCCAAGAGGCAGCAGTGTTAACCACTATGCCACCATGCTGCCCTGTCGGCTTCTAAGGATGAATGTTGCACCAGGGGGACTCTTAAAATTGGGATAAATGTTCTTAAAATATATAGCAAAATCCAAATGGACTTCAGCTGAAATTCATCCAAGATATGAACATGTCCCTTGTTATATATGAACATACATTTTTTACTGGAATTAGTTGTCATGACAAAGTTTTATTTTTTTAACTCATTCTTTCACTTTCTGTCATTACACATATTAAACATTAAAAAAAACATTTACAAAAAAAACCTACCAAAAGAATGGCTGCTGCCTTTACTCACTGAAGCTAGATCAAAATAACGTGTCCAAATAAATAAGTGTAAATACTCACCTATCGTCAGCGCAAGTGACAGAGGGAATGGAGAGATTGCAGCTCAGCCCTATAATACCGACAGATTTAGAAAGCAGAATCAAAAGTTTAAACTTGGTGCGCTTCCAGTGTACATGTCCATGCATTGGAACTTCCGTGTTGTCCCAACGCGAATGTACAGTTGACTTAAGTGGTGTTTTGGGCCAAAGGTTGGGTCTTTATTTCTTCTGACTTTTTCTGAGTAACTATTAGTGTAACCCTGGTGGCACAATCTGAAGTTAGCAATTAACATGGAGAAAGACTGCAGAAAACTGAAGCACAGGAGGATTTGGTGGAAGGGGGAGAGGCGGGGGGTCCTCGTATATAAATCACAAAAGGCTACCATGCAAGTTTAAAAGGTAATTGGGAAGCCAAATGGAATGTTAGCCTTTATTCCAAAGGGAATGAAATATAAAACTAGGGAAGTCTTGCTAAAACTATACAAGGTACTAATTAGACCACATGTGGAATACTGTGAACAGTTTTTTTCCGCTTATCTAAGGAAAGATATACTAACATTGGAGTCAGTCCAGGGAAGGTTCACTTGGTTGATCCCAAGTACGGAGAGATTTTCTTATGAGAAGTTGACAGTTTGGGCCTGTACTCATTGGAGGTTAGAAGAATGAGAGTTGATCCTGCTGAGACATATAGGATTCTTAGGGGGCTTTACAGGTTGGGTTGTGTGGGGTCATGATAAAACCAATTCAATGTGATCAGGCACAGTTCAGATATATGTGTTGACGTAGGGAGGGTAAATTAGGCTGATAGAAAACACATAATCATGGTTTGAGGACATTAACACAATACTGACTTAAGATGAATGATCTTCGACTATAGAGAATGCCATCGAGAGATGTTTTATAGAAGACAGCTTCAACTGAATATCAAGTATTCCTCATTTAAACCATCTATTTTGAATTTATAAAATGGATGCAGTTTGCTTTCAGAATACATTTTGTGAAACTTCAGTCAATCGCAAGCGACAGCAGGGTTTGGTGGGATGAGGTCGCAGTCAAGGCCTACATTCTGTGGGACAATGGTTCTACTGAATGTGACTTTATCAGTAGTTGTCGGAAACAAGATAGCTACCAATGCCAGTTTGATGAATAGAACTATACAGCTCCAAGCTGATAACAGGTGCAAGGCAGACATAAGGATTTTCTCAGGGTCAGACGAATGTCACGTGGATTTGAGTATGTGAGAATCATTCTCCCATTTCACTGTCCAGCGTCCTGTGTTGCTGGGCAACAGAAGGGAGGTAACATCCGTAATTAAGGACAAATCAGATCCCATGAGGTCAAGATGCATATTGTTATTGGCTGCAGTTAGTGACAGTGATGATTATTGACTGATTTGTATTAATGTTTACTGGATTATGCCTACCGGAAAGGTGGGAAATATGATTTTGAAAAGTATAATTGTCCTCGCAAGGGGCAATGTATTTCAGAGTGATATTGGGCTGCCTGCATTCTATACCTTGAGTGCTTGGCTCCTTTATATCATTCTCCCATTCGATTGATTGGTCAAATAAAGTCACATCTTAAAATCAGTACACTGAGTTTCATGAGTCTCTGTATTTAGCTTAAGTTTAGCAATACATAGCTTCAAGAGAAAACACCCATCAACATACATACAACCAAATCTTTGAATATAGCTGTCCGACTGTGCAAGCAAAGATAGATGTTGTAGCCCAGTGAAAGATGGAAGGCCATTCTAACACCAGAAGTGGTGCTATGCAAATAAATTTAGCACCATCGAATTTCTATATGCTGTGTAGTAGGCAATAATAGAAATCACTCAATTGGATGAAAACATTTACCAGACACAGAATTCTGCTGAACACACTGAAATATGGGGCAAAATAAATCAATAATGAAGCAGTTGATACATGATATTACATTGAGATTACAATTTACCAAAAGCAAGTATGAATTGGAAATCTTGGAAATCAAACTGCTACAAATTGCCAAATGTTCTGTGACAATAATAAAGAAAAACAAATGAAAACCAGAGGAAAGGAAAGTGTTCAAAGAAAAAATTATGATCAAAGTACCTCCACACTAAAAAAGGAACCATAATAAAACTATGACAGTGAAAAGATTATAGTCAAGGCTGTGCAATTGAACTAAATACATCACAAAGACAAGCTATAGAGAGACAGATTAAATATTACCTGTCAATCACTTTCTTGCCCATTTCATTTTTTCAAGAAATTCTTTCATTCGATTACAAGTCATTATTTTTGTCCTTTATCAGCACTTTTTTCAGGAATTCACTCTTGCACAGTTGTTATACTGAATCATATGTGCAAAGCTCCACTCACCTCCATCAGAACATTGTTGGAATTTATAATGTACGAGTGAACTGTCCTATTATAGTTTTTAAAATTAGTATAAAGCGATGATTATCTGCTGGGAAAAGCTTTAATTCCAGAAACTAATGATTCCTAAGTGACACAAAGCAGCTGGGCACTGTTTGATAGCAAGCTGTTCATCGAGTCAGGACCAAGGAGAGGATTGTTCATTAGCTGAGATGGGTGGAATGTAAAATGGAGTGTTGTGACATCAGATCAGGCTGTCAATGTCATGATGCCAGAACATAGTAATACTGATGGCAAGCAGGGAGCTAAAGCAGAATCATACTTGCCAACCCATAAAAGCCAATTAAAGCCCAAATTAGGCAGTTAATAGGGCAATTCACAATGATTTTACTTGCCCATGCTATTTCATGGCAAGTGCACAGGTCACACAGTGGGGGTCAGAGTCACGGCTGTCTCTGACAAGTGACAGATTGCTGTGATGAAAGGACAACAGAAGTGCTTGATCTGAGGAAGTGACCTGCTATAGCAGTCCTGCCGAGGAGGGCTGAGGAGCTTTCTTCATTACAGAATATAAGTACACCTTGGAGAGGCTCTGTGTTAAGGAGTCTTCCAGATAAAGAGGATGCATCAGTGTAAAGGGTCCAACACAGGAGTGACAGTGAACTGATGCCACAGGAAATGTTTCTTCTCATTCCTTCATGGGATGTGTGTGTCGCTGGTAAGGCCAGCATTTCTCATTCATCCCTAATTGCTCTTGAGAAGGCAGTGGTGAGCTGTCTCCTTGAATCATTGTGGTCTATGTGGTGTAGGTGCATCCATAGTGCTGTTAGGGAAGGAGTTCCAGGATTTTGACGAAGTGACAGTGAATAAACAGTGATGTGGTTCCAATTCAGAATGGTGTGTGACTTGGAGGGCAACTTACAGGTGGTGGTGTTCCCATGCGTCTGCTTATCTTCTCCTTCAAGGTGGTTGAGGTCAAGAGATTGTTCAGTGCTATTGAAGGAGCCTTGCTGAGTTGCTGCAGTGCATCTTGTAGATGGTACACACTGTTGCTACTGTACATCAATGTTGGAGGAAGTGAATGTGGAAGGTGGTACGTGGTATGCCAATAAAGCAAGTTGCTTTGTCTTGGATGGTGCAACGTTTCTTGATGGTAATAGGAACCGCTCTCATCCAGGGAAGTGGCGAGTGTCTCATCACACTTCTGACTTGTACCTTGCAGATGGTGGACAGGGTTTAGAGATTCAGGAGGTGAGTTAACCTCTGCAGGATTCCTAGCCTCTGACCTGCTTTTGTAGCCACAGTATGTATATGGCTGGTCCAGCTCAATAGTTGTTGAATGATAACCCCCAGAATGTTTACAGTGGGGTTTTTAGCGAATATTATTAAGAAAGCATAAGGAGGTTGCAGAAGGACACAGGTTGGGTGAGTGGGAAAAAATCTGGCATATTGAACATAATGTGGGAAAATGTAACATTGTTTAGTTTGGCAGGAAGAATAAAAAAAGCAGACTATTATTTAAATGGAGAATGACTGCAGAAGTCTAAGGTACAGAGAGATCTAGGTGTTCTACAGCATAAATAACCAGAAGTTAGTATGCAGGTGCAGCAAGTAATTTAGGAACTAATGAAATTACATCCTTGATTATGAGAGGAATTCCACATAAAAGTAATGTTAGGCTTCAGTTATATACTGCATCAGTGAGACCACATCTCAAATACTGTGGGTGGAATTTTACCGGTTCATCCCATCCATCGATGGGCGGGGCAAGCCAGTAGAATTGCACGAGAGCCAAGAAATCAGGATCACGCCCAACTTCTCGGCTCTCGCGATCTTACCAGAACCGGATTTCTGGTGCGATCAGCCTCTCACCCATTTTTGGCAAGAGGCTGAATAATTTATTTAAATATATTCAGATATAAATTTCCATGTGTTCAGTGAGCCCAGTGTTCAATCATCCAGACCCACTTGCCTTTGCGGCTGCACTGGGAGAGCTTCTCTCCAGTGAGGAAAACACCTGTTCCCCATGAATGGCCTTGCTAATAGAACTGGAGGCCATTGAGAGCCCCCTGGGGCGGCCGAGGGCAAGGTGGTGTGCCCTTTGGCAGTGCCAGCCTGGCACATTGGCAATGCCCATCAGGCAATGCCAGGGTGGGGCCTGAAGTGGCACAGCCTATGGGGTGGGGCCTATTGGGCAGGGTCTATTGGGGCCTGGAGGGGTCAGGGCCTGAAGCAGGCAGGACCTGGAGGGATGGGATTGGAATGGGGTGGGGCCAGGCTGGGGTGGCCTGATCAGGGAGGAGGGCTGCTGCCACTCTGCCTGTGATCGATTGAGGCGGGGGGGGGCTGCTGCTCTGCCTGTGATCGATGGTAGAGGGAGTGGAGGTCACGCTACTCTACCTGCAATCGGTGGGGGGAGGAAGGGGGGCCCCGCTGCTGCTGCTCTGCAGGTGATTGGTGGGGGGAGGGGGGCACGATCAGTTTGGAAAATGGTGGGGGGGCAGTGGGGGCAACAATTTCAGGTGGTGTGGGGCTCACGATCGGCCACCGGCCCCTGTGATTGTGGGATGGATGGGTTGGTTCAGACTGGCCACAGCAGCACAGGTCTGACAGCTCTCTCTCTCTTTCTGTCAGGCCTCTGCTGTTGGAATTGTTCATGTGCAGACACAGAGATCTCTCTGCTGCTGGTTGGTGAATTAAGACCCACCAATGTGTCTGGTAGCTACAAACAGTCTAGCCCATTTTTTCATACACCATGTGCATAAAATTGGGAGTAAAAACATGCCCAAAAATGGATCAGCAACTGTCCCATTTTCACGCTAGGTGGACGCTTAGAATTTTTCTCATAAAATTCCGCCCTGTGTATAGTTTTGTGCTCTTTATTTAAGGAAGGATGCATTTGCATTGGAGGTGGTTCACTGGGAGATTTACTAAGTTAACACCAGGAATGACCAATTTGTTTTGCGAAGAAAGTTTGAATCAACTGGGCTTGTTTCCACTGGAATTTAGAAGAGAGAGGGATGACTTGATTGAAGTATAGAAGATCCTGAACAGTCTTGACAAGGTCGATGTGGAAAGGATGTTTCCTCTTCTGGATGAATCCAGAACTAGGGGGCACAGTTTTAAAATTAGGTATCAGCAGTTTAGGACAGAGACAAGGAGTTTTTTCCCCACCCTTAGGCCCCACCCTTCCTATTAGGCCATGCCCCTTGGAACTGCCTAGTTCCCAGTGGGCAGTGCTAGGATGTCAGGCTGGAAGTGCCATGGTACCCAGTGGGCAGTGCCAGGGTGCCAACAGGCACTGCCAAGGTCCCAGACAGGCAATGCCAGGCTGTAACTGCCCAAAGGCACTGCTTGCCCCTGCCCACAACCACCCTGCAGCCTCAATGGCCTCTAGTCCCATGGGTGAGGCCATCAGATCAGGTCCCTGTTGGTGAGGGACCGTATGTGATCCTTGCCGATAATGACTTCCACCAGCGAGGTTGTTAAGGCAAGTGGGCTTAGACGATTGTGTCCCGGGCTCACTAATAATATTAAAATGAGCAAATGAATGTCAAAATGAGCCTTGCACCCTTCCTGGCTGCCAGGCTGATTACGCCGGCAGAACAGGGCCGGTTGTATCACAAGAGGTGAGAAACCGGATGCAAACTTGGTTTTTTGCCTCTCGTGCAATGTTACTGGATCACCGCACTGATCAATGACAAGCCGATAAAATAGCCCCTGACATTTTAGAGGAGTCGGCACATTTGAGAAAGAAATGTATTTGCGAATTGTCTTTACCAAAAACAGCAATATTTTTAAATAAAATTATCAAATCAGGCATGTTAAATTATCCTATTTTCTTTCAATTGGACCTGAAGAGTACTTACCAGCATATTAGAAAGTTAGGGGCGATTCCCACCGGGGTTGCCCACCAGGCATGGAGCAGTGTCAAGGGGGCTGGACCTAGCGGATGTTGCCAAGGGGGTGGGACCTAGGGGGGTCAACTGTGGTCAATTGGTATGGATGGGGGGTCCCGCTGCCACTTTGCATTTGGATCAGGGCTGGAGAGAGGCCAAGCGATTGGGGCGGACTGGGGGGAGGGGGTGCCTGCCGGGGGGGTCTGCCTCCTGTGGGGGGGTCTGCCCGGGGGTGGGGGGTGGTCTGCCAGGGGTGGGGTGTCTGCCCGGGGGGTCTGCCTCCCATGGGAGTGGGATCTTCTGGAGAGGATTGTCATTGCTGGGGGGGGGGGGGGGGGGCAGGCTGGAGATTGGGGCGCTCCTGGGCAGGATGTGGGGGGGAACCGGCTGGCCCGGGATTGGTCGTGGAGGCCATGATCAGGCTGTGGGGAAGGCTGAGGGGGCAGCACTGTGGGGGTCCTGGGCTGGCCAGTGATCGAGCTGGCCAGCAAATTGGAGGCTGACAGTTCGGGGCCACTGCACATGCGCTGAGGCCCGGAACTGTCAGCCTCTGGTGTGAATAGGCCCCGCCCTCCCGAGCTTTTAATGATATTCACAATTGTGACCTGTGCATTGCACAGTGTAGGAGATTCTTGTCTGAAGTAGCACTGAAAAACAATCGTGATGTACACAGTTTCCCGCATATTAGAACGTTGTTGGGAGAATTGCCCGTTGGGTTTTACTCAGCCACTCTGCAATGCCTAATTCTGTCATGTTGTGGTGATGTAGCTCAACAAGTATCAGAAATCAGCAGTATCCAAAACAATGACATTCTTCTTCAGTGGGATTGATTTAACAGATTAGATAATGTATGACCTAATTCAATGGCGCTACATAATTTACAATGTAGATTTTATGAGATTCCATCAGTTATGACAGAGGGGGGGGTGGCGGGGAAACCTTGCTCCGT
Organism: Mustelus asterias; assembly: GCF_964213995.1. Classification (NCBI taxonomy): domain Eukaryota; kingdom Metazoa; phylum Chordata; class Chondrichthyes; order Carcharhiniformes; family Triakidae; genus Mustelus; species Mustelus asterias. The sequence goes on along the minus strand of NC_135810.1, from coordinate 28,258,927 downwards.
ATAATTACATTACAGCAACTGCTAGAGATGCTGGAAAGGAAGACTGATTAAATTACCATAGATTGATTATTAGATTTGATTTACTTTAGACATAAAAATGGTTAAGCAGTCCAGTGAAAATATAGAAACAGTTTTTCTTGGTTCACTCTCGTGACAAGTTGAAGAGGAATATGTAGCTTGACAGAATTATGTTAACGTTTCTTAGGCTGGAAATGAGTGAGGCCACGCCAGTGATTGACTGATATTACTGTTCAGCTGCCTCTGACAACAAGCTTTAATTTTCTACACGCACGTCCAATCTGTGCAGACACCTGACAAGCAAAAAGCCTTTTTTTTATCCCTGGGAAAAGCACATGTCACTGTTCAAAGTTTTCATCATGTCCTTGGCCAACTCTGGACTGTGTCACCTTGACAAGACAGTTGGCGTCTGCATCCACAACAAATTGAAAACAGCTTTCACAATGCTCGACAAATAGACAAGTATCCATTTTACTGTCATCCAGTCCCTCACCTTAACCTGTCGTGGCAAGTTATCTTATTCCAACTAATTTCTGAAATGTCAGAGATTGCATCAAGATGTTTTCCTCCCTGCAAGCTAAAATGAAGATTGAAAAGAGGCATCATACGATGCCAAGCAGATCAAGAAACCTCTTTGTGACAGCCTCTGCCACTGCTTCGGTTGCTATGGGCAAAAAGTAGCAAAAACTTTTTTTTAAGGAAACTGGAATTTCCACAGACCTGAAGTAAAATTCCTTTTCCTCTTCCCATGCCACTTCATCATCTCACAGTATCAGCGGCACATGGAATGGGCTGTGTTTCCACAAGAGTATTCACAGAACCATAAAATAGTTAGAGCCCAGAAGTGGCCATTCAGCCCATCATGTTTGTATCGGCTCTACAAGTGAGCATTATTACTTAGTGCCATTCCCCTGCCTTTTCCCTGTACCCTTGTGCATCTTTTCCAATCAAATAATCATCTGATGCCCTCTTGCCTGCCTCGACTGAATCTGCCTCCATCGCACTTCCAGGCACTGCATTCCAGACCCCAAGGATTTGCTGTGGAAGTGTTTTCTCACATCACATTTGCTTCTTTTGCAAATTATTAAGAATCCATACCCTCTCCTTCTCAAACTTTTTACGAGTGAGAACAGTTTCTCTCTACCCTCTCCAACCCATCTCATCATCTTGAACAATCTCCTCTTAGCCTTCTTCTCTCCAAGGAGAACAGTCCCAACCTCTCCAATCTATCTTCATAACTGAAGTTTCTCATCTCTGGAACCATTCTTATAAACCTCTTCAGCAATATCCCCAATGCATTCACATCTTCTATCGAGTGGTGCCCAGAACTATACACAATATCGTAGCTGAGCTCTAACTTGCTTATTGACTGCACGGCAGTGAGCACTCAAAGACTACACAAACCAAATTGCTCTACTGAATTACAATGACTAGCATTTGGAGATCCACTATATTGGTATATATTTTTTTCACTTCCTCGTAGTTTACAATAATAATTTTTTGAATAATGAGTTAATCTGTCAGGGATCAAAATTAATGCACAACAAATAAACTGTTAGCATTTTAAATACTTGAAGTGATAGTTAACCTTAGGCACCACCACTGAAACCAGGAGGAAGGCGAAAGCATTTCAGTTTGTGGCGACCTTACGATGGCCAACTAAATATTGTGAATTTGGTGCAATGCTTGCTGACACTCTTTGCGATAGTTGGTATGTGGACTCCGAAACAAAGCTATTCAGAGCAAGCTGCTTACAGAATGAACACTGACCCTGAAATCAGCGGTAGACATTGCAGTGTCAATGCAACTGGCTGCAAATGATCTTTCTCAAATAAGAGTTGGGGCAAAGATCCATAAAAGTGCGACCACTAAAAATAAGTGCAAAACAACAGGCATGTCACCGATGTGCATAAGTTGGACACTCAGCAGGGGAATGCTGGAGTAGGGAAAACAAGTGCATGAGTTGTGGCAAAAAGGGCCATATTGCTAAAGCATGCTGGACACGACAAACTCCCTCGACACCAAAAATGTGTTAAAAAAAAGAAAACACACAAGCCTGCAGGAAAATTTTACCAGTTGTCAGGTGAAGTTGAAGACCACCTTAGAAGACAATGTGCCAAAATTAATTCAAGAGTTAACTCCAGGGCCGGAATCTTACCATCGTTCATGCCGGCAGGATTTTCCCATCCTGCTGCAATGAACAGAGATTTGGCTGGGCGCCAAATTCTGTGACCTCGCTGCAGCGGGAGCGTGGTGTGAATGGCCAGTAAGATCGTACCCTAGGAGTTTTCTCATTACATGTCGATTCACAACGTTTTTGGGTATTCCCAAAGCTTGATGGTAAACAAGTCAAAATGGAAGTGGTTAATGGGTCTGTGGTATCATTGATATCTGAGAAAATCCATACACAGAAATGGAAGCATTTACCATTGAAATAATCAATGGTAAATGCTTTACGAAAGTACGCAGGAGAGGTCATACCATTAAAAGGATACATTAAAGTAAAAGTGAAAGTGAATGAACAAACAACAAAGTTGCTTCACCACATAGTTTGCATAAACCTTCCTGCTTTATTCAGTAGAGCATGATTGGGGAAATCAAACACAACTGGGAAGCTGTAAATCTATTGGTTGATAGCAAGACTGAGCTACTGCAACTTCTGAAAAAGTACAAAAGAACAAAGTATGTTTGAAAACTCACTGGGCTCAATGACTTGACTTGAAGTCCAACTCAAAATTAAGCCAAGCAGTATGTCAACATGTCTCAAAACTAGAACAGTAGGATAGCCATCAGACCAAAAGTTAAAGAAGAACTAGAAAAGCGAGTTTAACAGGAGTAATTAAACCAATTACTACAAGCAATTGTCTACACCAATCGTGCCTGTACTAAAACCTGATGACTCAGTCAAGAGGATGCCAAGATGACAATTGATGATTAACCCAATATTTTGGGCTGATCAATATCCACTGCCGCTGATTGAAGACTGTGGTGAACCATCGTTGGTTCCCACTGTGGGATTGTTCTAATGTTGTTGTTGGGTTGTTCTAATGTTGTTGTTGGGCTAGGGTGGGATTGATACACCTGTGGTTGTTACTGTTGTGGCACATCCCAGTCGGGCTCCGCCTCCTGGGAGAGGTATAAGACCCCCTGCTCGGGCGGGACCTCTTCAGTCTGGGATAGTGTGTTAAAGTTCTGATAGTTCCATTGTTAGTTAATAAAAGCCTTCTTTTACCGAAGCTTTGTGCCTTGTGTCCAATTGATGCGCATCAAAGACTTACTTGCTGGACTATCCGGAAGCCAGAAATTCAGTAAAATAGATCTGTCACAAGTGTACATACAAATGAACATGGCTGCAAGTTCACATCTGTTACTCACTGTCGTGAAACACAAAGGTTTTTTGATACAGAAGGCTGCCATTCAGGATAACCTCCATACCTGCTCTGTTCCAGAGGTCCATGGATCAAATTCTAAATGGTGTACAGTGTTATCCAGATGATATTCTCATCATAGGTTCAAATGAACAAGAGCACTTGAAAGAGTTGGAAGCTACATTGGAATGTCTGCAAAACAATTTCTGGGTGAAAAAGGATAAGTGCAGCTTTTTCAAGACATCCATAAATTACTTGGGTCACATTATTGACAAAGATGGTTTGCATAAAGAACCAAAAAAGATGATAGCAATTTTAGAAGCACATATCCTCAAAGTATGACACAGTTGAGATTGTATTTTTGATTGATCGACTATTGTGTCACTATTGATGCCACTGCACACTGCTAGGTGTCAAACAGGCATGGCACTGGTCAGAAGAATGCAAATGAGCTTATGAAGAGGTAAAAGAAGCCTTAAGGAAGTCAGAGTCATTGATCCATTTCAATTGTTGCAACTTGCTTGCGATTCATCGCTCTGAGGTGAGCACATATGAGGTTGTCTCGCACATAATGCCGTTGGAAGAAGAGCGACTGATAACCTTTGCTTCATGAACATTTCCTAGTGCAAAAGCAAATGATGCTCAGCTAGAAAAAGCTTTGAGTTTAATATTCAGAGGAAAATGATTTCATCACTACCTTTATGGGCGTCATTTTACACTTTTGACAGACCATAGACCCTTAACGACAGTCTTCGGGCCATATAAAGGTATTCCTTCTTTAGCAGCCAGCAGGTTACAGAGATGGTCTTTGAATTTATCTGCACACACCTATGATATTAAATTTTGCCAATTGGAACAACATGCTGAGGCTTTATGAAGATTGCTGTTACAAATCAATTAAGAACCTGAAGAAAATGTTAACATCCTATATTTCTCACAAGTAGATAGTGTACCGGTGACTTCATTTCAATTTCAGAGACCACAAGGACTGATCCAGTGACGAGGAAGGTTGTGGATATGGTCCTTAAAGGAACAATGAGGGTGAATGTCATCGGAAGGACTGAGAACAAAAGTCTTACTTCACAAGAAGATTTGAGTTAACAGTCCAGAGTGGAGTTTTACTATGGGGAATCCTAGTGATTATTCCTCTGTGCTTTCAGGGAATAATCCTTGAACAACAAGGGACAACCAGGTGTGGTAACACTGATGGAACTGGTGCAAGTAAATAAATTCTTTTTATCCTACAGGAAAACCACACACACAATGACAGCGTTCACCAGCAATGCTACTTTTAAAAAGAAAGCTTAGAACAAAGTTTGGTCTTTTTATATCACCTGATACTTCAGAAATTGTTGAACGACATCAAAAAGCACAGATTGCTAGGAGAACAACAAAGCTCCAAAAGAAGAGCATTTATTCAAGGAGAACTAACCAGAAGTTACACTATCAATGCAAAATGGATACCTGCCCTTATCTTAGCAAAAACAAGCCCAATATCTTATACCGTACAGATGGATAATGAGAGAGTTTGACATCATACTGACCATATATTAGCCTTAAGAAGTGAACTCACTGAAGTTTCACCAGAAATATTTATATCAGAAATGTTAAATATTGATACATCTGAACAGAGACTAACCACAGAGACAAACTCATCTGCTGTTTCTGAAGAATCTTCAACACCGATGGAAACTGACACAAATCATTTCACATCAACAGAAAAAAAAGCGGACACTTCAAATGTATCGAGTAGCCAAATTCCAGAATGTCGAGTACAACCCAAAAGAAACAGACGTCCACCTGAGAGACGTTTTTATTAATTGTATGATATATATCTGGGAAATAATAGTGCAAAGTAATGTATCTACTATTTAATTGGGTTTGTTATTGAAACATTGTGAAAAGTTGTCATTTGGGGGCTAAAAAACAAAAGGGGAGGAATGTTATGTATATAAATTGGTTGTATTTCTTTTAGTATATGTAACATAAGAACATAAGAAATAGGAGCAGGAGTAGGCCATCTAGCCCCTCAAGCCTGTCCCGCCATTCAATAAGATCATGGCTGATCTGAAGTGGATCAGTTCCACTTACCCGCCTGATCCCTATAACCCCTAATTCCCTTACCAATCAGGAATCCATCTATCCGTGATTTAAACATATTCAACGAGGTAGTCTCCACCACTTCAGTGGGCAGAGAACTCCAGAGATTCACCACCCTCTGAAAGAAGAAGTTCCTCCTCAACTCTGTCCTAAACTGACCCCCCTTTATTTTGAGGCTGTGCCCTCGAGTTCTAGTTTCCTTTCTAAGTGGAAAGAATCTCTCCATCTCTACCCTATCCAACCCCTTCATTATCTTATAGGTTTCTATAAGATCCCCCCTCAGCCTTCTAAATTCCAACGAATACAAACCCAATCTGCTCAGTCTCTCCTCATAATCAACACCCCTCATCTCTGGTATCAACCGGTATCAACCCCCCTGCACTCCCCCCAAGGCCAATATATCCTTCCGCAAATAAGGGGACCAATACTGCACACAGTATTCCAGCTGCGGCCTCACCAATGCCCTGTACAGATGCAGCAAGACATCTCTGCTTTTATATTCTATCCCCCTTGCGATATAGGCCAACATCCCATTTGCCTTCTTGATCACCTGTTGCACCTGCAGACTGGGTTTTTGCGTCTCATGCACAAGGACCCCCAGGTCCCTCTGCACAGCAGCATGTTGTAATTTTTTTCCATTTAGATAATCCAATTTGCTACTATTTCTTCCAAAGTGAATAACCTCGCATTTGTTAACGTTATACTCCATCTGCCAGATCCTTGCCCACTCACTCAGCCTGTCCAAATCTCTCTGCAGACCTTCTACGCCCTCCACACAATTCACTTTTCCACTTATCTTTGTGTCGTCTGCAAACATTGTTACCCTACACTCAATCCCCTCCTCCAGATCGTCTATATAAATGGTAAATAGTTGAGGCCCCAGTACCGATCCCTGCGGCACGCCATTAGTTACCATCTGCCAACCAGAAAAGCACCCATTTATTCCGACTCTCTGCTTCCTGTCGGATAGCCAATCCCCAATCCACGCTAACACCCTACCCCCAAGTCCGCGTGAGCCAATCTTCTTCAGCAACCTTTTGTGAGGCACCTTATCAAACGCCTTTTGGAAATCCAAAAACACCGCATCCACCGGTTCCCCTCCGTCAACCGCACTAGTCACATCTTCATAAAAATCCAACAAGTTCGTCAAGCACGACTTTCCCCTCATGAATCCATGCTGCGTCTGCTTAATCGAACCATTCTTATCCAGATGGCCTGCTATTTCTTCTTTAATGATGGATTCCAGCATTTTCCCAACTACAGACGTTAAGCTAACCGGCCTGTAGTTACCCGCCTTTTGTCTATTTCCTTTTTTAAACAGCGGCGTAACATTAGCCGTTTTCCAATCCGCCGGCACTACCCCAGAATCCAACAAATTTTGATAAATAACCACCAACGCATCCACTATTACCTCTGACATTTCTTTCAGTACCCTGGGATGCATTCCATCCGGGCCCGGGGACTTGTCCACCTTCAGACCCGTTAGTCTACCAAGCACTGCCTCCCTGGTAACATTAATTGTATTGAGTACCTCCCCTCCTACCAACCCTCTATCGTTAATATTCGGTAAACTATTTGTGTCTTCCACCGTGAAGACCGACACAAAAAACTTATTTAAAGTTTCAGCCATTTCCTCATTTCCCACTATTAAATCCCCCCTCTCGTCCTCCAAGGGTCCAACATTCACTCTTGCCACTCTATTCCTTTTTATATATTTGTAAAAGCTTTTACTATCATTTTTTATATTTAGAGCTAGCCTAGCTTCATAACCTATCTTTCCTTTCTTTATCGCTTTCTTCGTCGTTCTTTGTTATCTCTTAAAGTTTTCCCAATCTTCCGATTCTCCACTATTTTTGGCCACTCTGTACGCATCGGTCTTTAATTTAATACTCTCCTTAATTTCCTTTGTTATCCACGGCTGGTTATCCCTTTTCTTGCAATCCTTCTTTATCACCGGAATATATTGTTGCTGAGTACTGAAAAGGATCTCCTTAAAAATCCTCCACTGTTCCTCAGCTGTCCTACCTACCAGCCTGCTCTCCCAGTCCACCTTAGCCAATTCAGCCCTCATCCTATCGTACTTTCCTCTGTTCAAGCAGAGGACTCTGGTATGGGACCCTACTTTCTCCTCTTCCATTTGTATCAGAAATTCGACCATATTGCGATCACTTGACCCAAGAGGGTCCTTCACAAGAACATCCTTAATTCTACCTACCTCGTTACACATTACCAGATCTAAGATAACTCGTTCCCTCGTCGGTTCTGCAACATACTGTTCAAGGTAACTATCCCGACAGCATTCTAAGAACTCTTCCTCCATCCCACCCCTTCCAATCAATATGCAGGTTGAAGTCCCCCATGATTATTGCCATTCCGTTTTTGCAAGCATCCATTATTTGCTTGTTTATAGCCCTCCCCACCTCAACATTATTATTTGGGGGCCTATAGACCATGCCTACTAATGTCTTTCTCCCCCTACTATTCCTTATCTCTACCCATAACGATTCCACGTTTTGTTCCTTAGAGCCTATGTCATCCCTCACTACTACCCTGATATTATCTTTTATTAACAGAGCTACCCCACCACCTTTTCCTTCCTGTCTATTCTTCCTAAATGCCTGATACGCCAGGATATTCATCTCCCAGTCCTGGTCTCCGTGCAGCCACGTTTCTGTAATGGCCACGAGATCATACCCATTAGTGCTGATTTGTACTCATCAACCATCAACAGTAACATGATCTGCAGTGACGTAAACAGAGAGATTTGCAGGCTCATGTGGTTTCTCCATCTCAGACCTGGAACTAGCAACATCTTAATAAACCTGTATCCTGTTTTCACTGCAAACCACCAGCGTGGCACCTCATTAGTTTTCTTCTTTGTAGTAGCCACAATCGATACAGAACAGTGCTAGATCGCAGGAACTTTAGGAAAAGATCAATTGCTCATTGAAATGAGCAAACTCTTAAGTTAGTGTATGCAGTGTGTGTCAGCCACAAGCTTTAACTTTCCCAGAAATGGACCTGAGCTCACAGAGCTAACATGAACAATCCTATGGCCCGATAGGAAAAGAACAGGGATTATTATTATCTTAACTTTTAGATTTCCTCCTTGCTTCAATCCACTTCCTTTGAGCACCTGGAGCTGAGAGAGTGAAAACTCAGCACAGTTTTCTGGAGGCCATGTGAGCCTCAAGTATTGGTAATTAAATGTAACTCCCCAAAAGCTTTTACCCTTGTAAAAGCTGACTCCTTAACTTTTACCTAAGGAAGGGGAAGGAGGATTGTTTTTCAGACTGGAGGCCGGTGACCAACAGTATGCCGCAGGGATTGGTGTTGAGTCCACTGTTGTTTGTCATTTGTATAAGTGATTTGGATGAGAATATATGAGGCATGGTTAGTAAATTTGCGGATGCACCAAAATTGGTGTTGTAGTGGACGGTGGAGAAGGTTATCCAAGATTGCAACTGGATCTTGATCAACTGGGCCAATGGGCCAAGGTATGGCAGATGGAGTTTAATTCAGATAAATGTGAGGTGTTGCATTTTGATAAGACAAACCAGGGCAGGACTTACACAGTTCATGGGAGGGCCCTGGGGAGTGTTGTCAAAAATAGAGATACCTCGGTGTGCAGGTACATAATTCCTTGACAGTAGCGTCACATGTAGACAGCGTGCTGAAGAAGGCGTTTGGCATACTTACCTTCATCGGTCAGAGCACTGAGTACAGGAGTTGGGGCATTATGTTACAATTGTACAAGACATGATAAGGCCACATTTGGAGTACTGCATACAATTCTGGTTGCTCTGCTATAGAATGGATGTTATTAACCTGGAAAGGGTGCAAAAAAGATGTACAAGGATGTCACCGGGACTGGAAAGTTTGAATTATAAAGAGAGACTGGATAGGCTGAGACTTTTTTCCTGGAGTGTAGCAGGATGAGGGGTGGTGCGTATATGGAGTGAGCTGCCAGAACCAGTGGTAGAGACTGGTACAATTATAACATTCAAAAGACATTTGGACAGGTACATGGATGGGAAAGGTTTCATTGGATATGGGCCAAACGCAAGCAAATGGGACTAGCTCAGTTTAGGAAACCTAGTTGGCATGGACGGGTTGGGCCGATGGGCCTGTTTCTGTGCTGTATATCTCTACGACACTATGATTCTATGGGTGGAATTTTCCCATCCCACCCACCACGGGAATCGTAGTGGGCAGGACAGGACCACATAAAGGTCCATTGACTTTGTGCAGGACTTTTCGGTTTTGGGATGAGCACGGCCAGAAAATCCCGCCTTTTGGGTCCCAGACATTTGACTTTTACATCCGTATGTATGATATCTTTAGAACAACAACTTGCCTTTGCAAGGTGTCTCCACGGCTTCAGCAATGCCCTTTGTCCAACCTTCAATTAAATGCTCTGATACTAGCACCATTTGAAACGTACTCTTGCAGATTTTCGAATGTTCCAATACCATGGTTACTGATAGACATATAATTATTTGTTGAAATTACAGAATTGCAGGAACATTCAAACATGTAAGCTGTGGGAAACTAATTTTAAATGGCTACACTTCAAAGGTTAATCTGAATAATATCAAGCTATTGAGAAAAGCTAAGCCATTCGGAACATAGGAAATTAGGAGCTGAAGTAGGTAAATTCAGCCCTTCGCACCTGCTCCGCCATTCAATCAGATCATGGCTGATCTCCCACTGGTCTCAAATCCACCCCCCCACATGTTCCCCATATCCCTTGAACCCATGTTTGAAAAATCAGAAATATATCCATCTCCTTCCTGAAACCATTGAATGATTCAGACTCCATCACGCTATAGAGTAACGAGTTCCACAAATTCACCACCCTGTGCGCGAAGTAGTCCCTCCTCATCTCAGTTTTAAATCTACCATTTCTCAACCTATACCTGTGACCACTTGTTCTCGATTGCCCCATAAGAGGAAACATTTGGTCTACATATACTTTATCAATCCCTTTTAAAATTTTATATACCTCGATCAAATCCCCTTTCATCCTTCTAAACTCCAGCAAATATAAGCTTTCTTTAGATATAAATTATATATCCTGGAAGATAAATTCACATTGCCTTTTCGAAGACCTTTAATGATTAACCTGGATGAAACCAAATATTGTCACCATAACAATAGGTGCTTACTAGGTTAAAAGTCAGTTTATATATTAATATATTGATTTTTATAGTCTTCTAATTTCAGCATATTTATTTTACCTGTTATGTTAATTTTTAATTGGTATAGCATTATTTCTTTTCATTACTAAAACAACGTTATATGACATAACTTTAAGACCTAACTATGGTCCTTAAGTAACTTCCATGTTAAACTTTGCTGAGTTAGATTACAACCTTCTGTGCCACATTCCTACTGTATTAGGATTTATTTTTAAAAACTTGTGTTTCCACGAGCTGCAAGTTAAGTCAGCTACATCCTGGACAAAATTGGCACCCCACCATCTACAAGGTGCACTGCAGGGACACACCAAGGCTCCTTAGGCAGCACCTTCCAAACCCATGACTACTATCATCTAGAAGCAGAAGGGCAGCAGATTCATCAACACCTGGAAGTTCCCCTCCAATTCACACATCAATCTGATTTCCTTCACTGTCGCTGGGTCAAAATCCTGGAACTTCTTCCCTAACAGCACTGTAGGTGTATCTACACCACGTGGCCTGCAGTGGTTGAAGAAGGCAGCTCACCACCACCTTCTCAAGGGCAATTAAATATAGGCAATAAATGCTGGACTAGCCAGCGACACCCACATCCCTTGAATTAATAAAAGAAAGTTAACCAAACTTTATGTTGGATTCAGAACCAAACCCATACTCGAGTATGTTATCATAACGGCATAGTTTTCAGACATGCTTCAAATTTGTGATGTACAGAGAGTATCTAATGGTGAAACACAACAAATATCTCCTCTGCAGTGATGCCTCTCTCAGGAAAGAAGTCATAGAATGGCTACACTCTATCTTTAACTATGATAATTCAGGGTATAATACATCTAGTGTGCAAATATTTGCTCTTTGCTCCATAATTTTACATAAACATTTATTTTCCGTTGGTGTAGAAAATTATTTCCCTTAAGCCACATATCTAACTTTGTTATTTTCGAAGATAGTAAAGACAAAATGTGGAAAATAACACAAATGAGTTACCCAGCTTTTAGCTACCCTTAGCCACAGAATTCTTCAGCTTTATTTAGTTAATCTTCTGGCATTGACTAGTAGATATGGAGCTTGCATCACCAGAAGCCTGTAGCAGAAAGCTTGCTTACTGACTCTAATTGGTGGCATTGTCTACATTATTTATGATCTGTAAAGCTTGAAAATTTATCAATAATGGCAGAAAATCTATTGCATTTCACACAAGGGAATATCCTGTTCAGTTATTATTTTCGGCCATTTAGTGCTAGCTTATTTATGTGCATTACACAGATTTCTGATGCAGATTAACCTGTCAATAGCTTCAAAATTTTATTTGTGGAAATTTATGCAGATTTAATTGGCATCCCTGAATTTCATAAACATTTGCTACTTTAAGATTAAGTTGCTCAATTGCATTTAATCCATTTTGCCAGATACAGTGGATTTTTATCACATACTCAATACTTAAAGACATTGTAATTGCACACTCTGAGGTTAAAGAACAAGTTGCATTGTTAATCACTCTGGAATTTAGTATCATCTTGAATTGCAGAATATTTCGTAGTGCTGATACCTGGTGTTGGATTTAATCTAACTGTTGCTGCCTTCATCAGCAGGCCCAGAAGTAGTTGAGAATCTGGAGTGGGGAGGATTCTGCCATCTGAGCTTGAATATGGATGACATGATGTAAGCTCTGATGAAGGGTCATCCAGACTCGATACATTAGCTCTATTCTCTCTCCACAGATGCTGTCAGACCTGCGGAGAATTTCCAGCATTTTCTGTTTTTGTTTCAGATTCCAGCCTCCGCAGTAATTTGCTTTTATCTTGAATATGGCTGGCACATGCTGGCTGAAAGATCATGTGGTGGAGGTAGCTCTGACATAAGAAGCTCATATCACCTAATGTACATGCAGGAGATGGCACCATATTTAAAGGGCACACAGCCCTGTGTTGCAGATGCAAGTCGCCATGTACTGGTTGCTATGCAGCATTCCTCAGCATTCCACTGCAGCATTGATCTCCTCTGGCATTCGGCATGAAGGAGTACAGGTTGAATGATTCCCATGGTGCCACAATCTCTCCCTTTCTTTAATGGCAGCCTCCAAAATGTCCCACCCTTAGGGACTCAGAAATTGATGCCACTTTAATGACTGGCACCTTTGTGTTTCGCCTATGGAGGTAAGGCGGGACACCCTCTTCCTCCCAGCAGGATGCCATCCCAGAGGAAAGAATGTAAGTGCAGCCTGAGGGGGGCGGTGGCAGCATATGAAAGTGCCAAGGCACTGGTTAGAAGAACCGGGAAGCAATGCCACAAAAAAGTGAATGAACTCATCCGGGCAGCAAGAGTGAGTGTTTAACCACATCGAGCATCTTCCCCTTAAAAAAAACCCTCGATCCCCCCACCCCCAGCAAACTGCATATTTCCAGCCCCTGATCCCCAAACACCTCCCTTCCTCCCCCCCAAGAGTATGACAACCCTTGCCCTCTGACGGCCACCCCCGGAAACCTGGCAGGACTCGTGCCATCAGTTTTACATGGTTCCTTCTGTCCCCACAGGAGAAGAATACCCATTATCGCCGGGAGAAGGCGAAGACAGGGGGTGATATACCTGAGATCCGGGTCCTCACCCCCTTTGAGAAGCAGGCACTGGAGCTTGCGGGAGAGGAGGGGATGTGAACCATTACTGAAAGCATTGTTAGAGCATAGAAGTGAGAACCTGCCAATACTCCACTTGTTGGAGAATTCTCAAATAAGCTGCATGCAGCCCAGATTCCTTTCCCTCCCTTGCACTTTACCTTGTGTCCAGTGTTGCAGGAAGGGACCCCGCCACGCCTGGGCCATCTGGTGCTCCCGCCCATCCTGCCCCTGAAAGCTCGGAAGACTCCTCGGAAGAAGTGGATGAAAGGATTTCTGAGGCCAGCACCAGTTTTGCGTCAGCTTCCACCTCGCAGTCCACCATCCCAGAGACTCTCGCATCAGTGGGTCAAGTTAGTGGCGAGACATCTGAGTCACTCTCTGGTGCTCACAACACGTCTGCTGATGTACATCGGGTGGAGGAGGGAATGTCCGAGACCTCTGGCATGTGGGGGCCTGCTCGAGGTGAGGCTGGCCCCAGGCTACATGCTACGATCATTTCTCATCAGCTGCTGGAGATGCAGCAACAGAGCCAGGGAATGCAGGAGATGCTGACTGGACCGATTGCGAAGCTGTTGGGAGGAGTCCCAAAGCTTTAGGTGGACCAGCTATTGCCTCTCTTACGTGGTTCCCAGGCCAACACTGCAAGGGTGGCATCTGCAGTGGGAAGCCTGGGGCAGGAAATCCTCACCATGAGTGGCAGGCTCCAAGCGATGGCTCGGTCACAGCTGAGGGACTCAATCTATCCTATTTCTGAAAATGTTCAGAACATAAGAACTAGGAGCAGGAGTAGGCCAACTGACCCCTCAAGCCTGTTACGCCATTCAATAAGATCATGGCTGATCTTTTTGTGGACTCAGCTCCACTTACCCGCCCACTCACCATAACCCTTAATTCCTTTATTGTTCAAAAATGTATCTATCCTTGTCTTAAAATTTATCTATCCTTGCCTTCAGCAGGTCAAGCAACTTCTCTGATCAATAATATTTTGTCAGAACCATACATAGGAGTGGGATTGATGGTTGTATGAAAAATCTAGTTAAAAATGATTACATTATTTTGTTTTGCTGAACAAGGGAAATGTCAATGGTGAAAACTAACTGTCGAAGAGTTATAAGATAAGAAATGTTTTGACATTTTGCTTGATTTTCTTTGGGGAATCAGAGAACGTTCTACAGAACTAAATAAATGAGATAGGATAGATTGCTGCCTTCAGCACAACTGAGAGGACATATCTGGACTGCAGGTATATGGCATCAATAGCCCATCCATTACAATTAATAGAGTCAATGATAAGTGAACGGAATATTGTCTCCTGCTGAGTTTATTAGACTTTTCTCAATAGATACATCTTGGGGCTAATCTTGAGCACAAGCTGGTTGTCCGCAGGAATGGCAACGGGGGCTCAAGGTTCAGTGAAACCCTGGAAGTCAGAAATCGGGGATGAACCTGATTTAAATGCATGTTAATGTATTTACATAGAATTAAAGACCCTCCACCACCAGATATTGACCACTGCAGTGGTCAAACTGTGCTGACGTGATGACCCTCCCAGTGTACTGAAGGCAGCAATCTATCCTATCTCATTTATTTAGTTCTGTAGAACGTTCTCTGATTCCCCAAAGACAATCAAGCAAAACGTCAAAACATTCCTTACCTTATAACTCTTAGACAATTGTTTTTCAACATTGGCATTTCCCTTGTTTGGCTTAACAAAAGCGCATGGAGAATTTACTCATCTTTAACTATGTTTTTCATGCAACCATCAATCCCACTCCTAAGTATTGTTCTGACAAAATATTATTGACCTGAGAAGTTGCCTGACCTACTAAATAGTTTCAGAAATCACCAATTACATATTCACCAACATGTCAAGGTTCTCAGCTGTATCACTTTTAACTTGTATCCAGCAACAAAATCTCTCACACACGAATTGTGCCTTTAGTGTAGTAAACATGACAGCATTCTTCATAAAGCCAAAATGGGCAACAAATTCAATAAGAAGGGTTAATTGATATGAACAAGTAGGCCACAAGATAGGCTATAATGAAAGGTTTAATAGCAGAGTAGGGCAGAGCGGTTCAGGAAGGATCTAAGGAAGGTTGAAGGGATGGAATGGATTTATAAACCATGACAAAGATTTTTGAATCGATGGCTCTAATATTAATGTGCATGCGACCTCTGAACATGGGGTAGAATTTTGTGGCAGAGTCCAGAAGTCATCAGCTGATCAAAATCTGCAATCGCAACTAAATTGAATGAATTAACTTGTATTCTGCTGGCCTTGTGTCTCTACGCTGCACAGTGGGTATGATACACACCTACACAACAAGATGTTCGCTGTTTGAGAGGGACGTTGCGCAAATAGAAATCAGAGTTATTTCAGGTGGACATGACGCAAGGCACACACTGAGATTCACTGATGCCTCATTGCAATTAACACTACATGCAGTCAGAATACAGGCACAAGGTTCACAGTTTAAAACAAAAGAATTGTACTACACAAAAACCAAAGAACATGAGTACTAATATCTACACTCTATCTTAGTTATGTTAAATATATTAAAAGGACAATGCACACAGTAACTTATTTTGCAAATCAAACTTCTCAACTAAATTTCCTTTACACCCCAAATGTCAGCTAGTTATCAGAAATTTAAAGATTAACCACTTGGTCTGAGTATTGTTTCAGAGAACAGGATTTTGGTCTGAGCACTATTTCAGAGGACAGAATCATAGAATCCCTACAGTGCAGAAGGAGGCCACTCAACCCATCGAGTCTGCACCGACCACAATCAGAAGGAGGCCACTCAACCCATCGAGTCTGCACCGACCACAATCCTACCGCGGCCCCACTCCCACAGTCCCACATGTTTAGCCTGCTAATCCCCTGACACGAGAGCCAATTTATCATGGGCCAATCAACCTAACCCGCACAACTTTGGACTGTGGGAAGAAACCGGAGCACCCGGAGGAAACCCACACAGACACGGGGAGAACGTGCAAACTTCTCACAGAAAGTGACCCAAGGCCAGAATTTCCCCTCCGTAGATGATGCGAGTCAGCCAAACGATCATTTACTTCAGCAGGAAGATTACGGGGATTAGCAGGATAAATATGTGTTGTTATAGGGATAGGTAAGGGGCTGGGCCTGGGTGAGATACTCTATTGAAGAGTCGCTGCAGACTCAATGGGTTGAATGGCCCCCTTCTGCATTGTAGGGATTCCATGACTGGAAGACCCCACCATTGGGTAGGGCTGGAAAATTCCTGCCAAAGATTCATATAAGAGTTGAGATTGTTTGGGCCTTCCACATACTTCTGGTGTGGTTGTCCTTTTAAATTCTCTTTGTTGTTCCAAAAAGGGGCAATAGTCTTTCAACACTTACTGCATCAAAACTTGTCATGATTTTAAAATCCACTATTAAATCTTATTTTCATTTTTCTGATCCAATCTCAAAATCTCCTGATAATGATAGATTTCCGTCCTTTGGATTACTACCCAACAATGAGCCAGATTCTCCGACATCGCCCGCAGCCAGGATTCTCCCATCCCGCTGCAGTGAGCGGAGATTTGGCTGAATGCCAAATTCTCCACTCTTGCTGGCAGCAGCGGCAGGCCATGAAAGGTCAGAGAATTCCGGCCCGTATCCCATTTGAGGAATGGTTTACTATGAATTGGGTTTATAGGGATCACTTGATCAGTCTAATATGTGTGAAATAGCTCTTCACCTGCAGGTAACATTGCTGAAGAGAAATAAATAACGGAAGAATAAGAGGGCAACAAAGATGGAATGTTAATGTATTCGGAGTTGAGAAGGTAGGAGCAAAAGGAGAAACCATTGCCTGAGGACTGCTGGTGACAAGAAGAAGGACACATAGCGAGGGAGGAGGTGAAGTAGGGAGAGGGAATCATGTGTTATTAACTATTTACTTATGTCATTGGGTGAAGGATGCTTAAACTTTTATTCTTGTGAGATGGATTAGGAATGTATCACAAAGTGACTCCATATAAAGACTCGAGTTGTTGATCCTAATAGATCTTGCTGTTCTGATTTAGTTAATTCACAATGAAGCAGCAGGACTAAAAACAGCCTTTTCAAAACTTCCCAGGCCCAGAACATTTAGGCAGGATAAACCAGTGAATAAGAATTATCAGATAGGTCTGAGCTGCTGGGTTTTGAGACCTGTTGTGTCAGGATTCAGGTGAAAGATTCAGTCAATGAACGCAAGAACACAAGAACTAGAAGCAGGACCAGGTCACCAGGCTCTTCAAGCCTGTCCCGCCATTCGATACGATCATGGCTGATCTATGCTGGCCTCAACTCCTTTTCTGTGCCATTTCCCGATAGCCCTCTATGAGGAAATGTTAATTTGTTTCATTGCCTTTTCATAATTGCTATTGTTGATTAAGGCAGATCCGAGAGTGAAGTCTGCCTCTCTGATCATAAACTTTTTTATTGTGAAAATGAAGAGGAAGAACTACTGCCCTCAAAAAATGCAAGCACACAAGACAAAAAGTTACATGCTTAAAACAATTTTACAGAGCAACTCCCAAAGAATATACACACCTTTCTGACAACAACTCTTTATAGATTCTTTACTACAAAAGTCCAGTAAATATTACCCAAGTCAAATATTTATTGTCACTTCAATAAAGGCACACCTCACAACTTCTCAGTCACTTATACTCTGATGTGGAATCCTAAAGAGAGGTTCAGAAACAAATTGCTTCCTACAACAAACATTCTGCTGGCTTAACACCAGCTGTCTGTTTCCAATTCAAAGCTTTCACACTTTCTCAGCATCCCACACAAAGGAGTGAGTCTTTAAGGTATCCCCCCATGTAAACTCAACTCATTTAAATATCATTAGCATTAACTCTCCCCTCCACCTTCACCCTATTTCCATTTTTTAAAATTTCATTTCTTATTTTCCTCTCATTCATCCATTTTTATCACCTTTCACTCTTACTTCTATTTTTCCACTTCTCTTAGCTCACTCTCCATCTTGTTTCCAACACTGCCGCCCCCCCCCCCACCCCGCCCACCTACCCATCCATCCCCCCTTCAGGACAACTGCCACATTCCTCAGGTAGTTCTAAACAATCTGTACCTCTGTTCTGCCGTTCACACATTCTGCTCACTTAATGGACACTTTTAGCACCTTTTTCAGACTTCATCATCACCATTTACATTTCCTTTGTCCAATTACAGCTCCCTCCCCCCACCTTCATAGTATGAATCTCGTCTTATTTTCTTTGCTCTCAGCTCTGATGAAAGGCCATCAAGACTCGAAACGTTGGCTTTATTCTCTCTCGACAGATGCTGTCAGACCTGCTGGGATTTTTCAGCATTTTATGTTTTTGTTTCAGTTAAATATCCCTTTTCTTAAATATCTTTTCCCCTTTCATTCCACATTCCATTGTCCTTGAACACCTCTTTGAATTCAACTCCTCCAAATATAAAAATCTGTATATATTTTATTTTGCATCCACTTCTGGATCAATAAAATTTAATATATCTTGCCCTCATGAAACCCCTGTAAGATGCAAATATTCCTGTCACTTCTGAACTCTCTTTTGAAATTCAACAGCTGAAAAAACAATTTCCTCACTTATCACACAATGCAAATTTCACATCCAACCTATTAACTTGTAACTCAGACCCTCACTACAAATATACAAAACTAACACCTTTATCCTTTCATCTCTTAGACTTCACAGAAAACCTGTCTCTCGTAACTTTCCTCCTGTTCAAATCAGAAACTCAATTTCCTTTCTTGCAAGAAAGATTTTCAGCTTGCTCAGCTTCTGCTCATTACTTGAAGCTGTAGCTCCAGAGTGATTTTTCTATTATTCTTTGCTTCTTCTTCTTCATTGTAATGATGTCCTTGTGCCAATGGTTACTGAAACAAATCTGAATGTGACTTTCCTAATAGCCCACATGAAGTGACCATAGCTTGTTTTATTTTCTGATAGTCTCGTTCCCTTCATGCAGGCCATTCTCGAACACCCACGTCACAATAACTGACAGTAATGACAACCTCTATTTTTCTTTTTCATTTTGCATTCATCTATTGCAAAATAGAATCATTTAATTTGCTTGATCCTTCTGTCAACTTCAGTGTTATTTCCGCTTTAGGGGGAGGCACTTGTGTGACCTGAACCAACTACCAGTCTGTTGGGTAAGACATGCTTGGCCTGAGAGTTGACAAGCCTGTTTTTTATATTATTAGCCAAAGGCCAAAGTTCACTTTAAATTGGAATCATTTAATGTAAAAAAGAGGCATTTGATAGTGTTTTTGTGGATCTCAGCTTACCTAATCCTGTATTTCAACTGGCTAAATTGAAAAATGAACCGGAAAAAAAATCAGTTTTGTTTGGCCAAACTGTCTTCAGTTGTTTACCCCATTAAGAGAAGCATTTTAGTGTTGCCAACATAATGGAACAAATGGGTTGGATCTCAGTGAAATTAGTTTGCCTGACTGAGCAAATTCTTCAGGCTTACTACAATTACAGTGGTTCATTTTGCCCCATCCTTCTCTGTCCTTTAAACTGTTTCATTCCTTTAAAGAGGTATCCTGGAGAAATAACTTGCCCAAACTGACACTTGCACTGCTTTACCCGAAATAAGGGGCTGTGGCACAGTGTATAGTGACCCCGTGTGTGAACCGGAAGCTTGGGATTCAAGCCCCATTCCAGGACTTGATGGGCAAGTAAGGTTGATTTGTAACACAGTCAAATAGGTAGAGTGTAGACCTGGAAAATCCATTCAGCATACACCAATGGCAGGTGATAAGAGTGGGAGAGATTCCAGATTCCACAGAATCCATAGAATTCCTAGAGTGCAGAAGGAAGCCATTCAGCCCATCAAGTTTGCACCGACTCTCTTTACCCAGCAGCCCCCCCCCCCCCCCCCCCACCCACCCCCCGCATAATCCCCAAAACCGCAGGAATTTTCCATGGTCAATCCATCTGACCTGCACATCTTTGGACTGTGGGCGGCACAGTGGTTAGCACTGCTGCCTCACAGTGCCAGGGACCCGGGTTCGATTCCTGGCTTGGGTCACTGTCTGTGTGGAGTTTGCATTTTCTCCCCATGTCTGCATGGGTTTTCTCCAGGTGCTCCGGTTTTCTCCCGCAGTCCAAAAGACGTACTGGTTAGGTGCATTGGCCATGCTAAATTCTCCCTCAGTGTACCCGAACAGGCGCTGGAGTGTGTCGACTAGGGGATTTTCACAATAGCTTAATTGCAGTGTTAATGTAAACCTACTTGTTACACCAATAAATAAACAAAAAACTGGGAGGAAACCAGAGCACCCGGAGGAAATTCATGCAGATGCAGGGAGAACATGCAAACTCCACACAGACAGTCATCCAAGACCAGAATCAAACCCAGGTCCCTGGAGCTATGAGCCAGCAATGCTAACCACTGTGCTACTGTCCTGCCCCAATCCAATTCCTGATCAGTCATCTGATGGAAAGAAAGTTGGATCCTCTGCCATCCAGATTCCTAGGTCCAGGCATATTGTCATAGAATCATAGAAATCATAGAACCCCTCCAGTGCAGAAGGAGGCCATTTGGCCCATCGAGTCTGCACCGACCACAATCCCAGGCCCTAGCCCCCATATCCCTACATATTTACCCGCTAATCCCTCTAACCTACAAATCTCAGGACACTAAGGGGCAATTTTAACATGGCCAATCAACCTAACCCGCACATCTTTGGACTGTGGGAGGAAACCAGAGCACCCGGAGGAAACCCACGCAGACACGAGGAGAATGTGCAAACTCCACACAGACAGTGACCCAAGCCGGGAATTGAACCCAGGTCCCTGGAGCTGTGAAGCAGCAGTGCTAACCACTGTGCTACCATGTCGCCCATAACATCATGACAAAAGTTGTCATGACAACTGTTCTTCTAAAGTGATGTGGAACACACCATCATCTGAAGTAAGGGATCAATTTTGTCCTATCCCTCTCTGCAATTTAAGCTTCATTACCATATTAAAGGTAACATTTGATGTTGTAATGTGGGTTTTGTCTAATTGCACAAAGCAATCTTAAAATAAGACTCTGACATTGTCAACCTGAAATTTTACCACTGTTGCCCCTTTAAACCCAAGCATGTAACTGGGTTTGATGTAACCCATTCCTTCAGTTCCACCATTAGATATTTTTTATAAAGATGTCCTGCTCCAGTAACTATCAGCTGACATTAAACCACATTTAAATCTATCTACTATTCTATTACCCATTTGTTTAATTAATCCAGATCCTCTTGAATGGCTTTTATAATGGTAACCTCTCCACATGGCTTGCTTTTCCAGTAAATTTTATAATACTGTAAATCATACCTTTATCACCCTTCTGAGTAATGTGAACAGCAGAAGAGCCAGAATATTGAGTTTCATGCATTGCTGTCATCCAGGCAGATTATATTTTATCTGTGTATAATCATTTATTGCCAAGCTATTTTCCTGCCAAGTTAGTTCATTTGTCCTTAACCCTCGCTATTACACAGATTAATTAACTTGTCCAGCATAATGTTTGAGTGTTTAATGTGAAAAGTGGAGCTGATTCAGACAGTTTTTAGACTCTCAGATCCTTATCAGTGGAAATCTGGCCTTTGGAGTCAGAATGGTTGGCATCTTTTATTTCACTACTTGCCTGAAAGGCACTTTGGAACATTTTACTACATTAAAGATGCAACATAGATTTGTTGTTGTTTTGGGTGCAGTCAGAAAATGTTACCTAAAATACACCTGGAGTTGTGCTGGCGAGGTTAAATTTTGTCTTTCCCCTATAATGTAGTTGCATTATCAGAAAGGTAAAATTTCCCATGAATCAGCATTGCCTTGCAGGATAGTAAAGTCGATTCTCCGGACTTGTCCGCAGCTGGGATTCTCCAGTCCCGCTGCTGTGAATGGAGATTTGGCAGAGCACCAAATATTCCATTCTTGCTGGCAGCGATGATGGGGTGTGAACGGCTGGAGAATTCCAGCCATCGTTTCTTCTGTTTGTTAAAATGTATTCCTCAATGGATGGGAAAATTAGTGTGCAGCTCGCCAGCTGCACAACCGGCTTTTCTCTCCATATTGTCCAGCAATTGGTAAAAAATATGTGAGAAGAATGTCTCATGCCATCAAACTGGCCGGGCAGAGTGGGATGTGGTAGAAATAAAAAATAAGATCTCCTCATCCCCACAGAGACAGGGAACCCACAAAATACATAACCCACCCCACGCACATGCACCCCTTCCCCCCGACTCCACAGGAAACTCACCCACCCCAACACAGGATCCCTGGGACATGGGATCCCTTCCCGACATGGGTAAAAGTGCTGGGGGCAGTGCCAGGGGAACAGTGCCACAGAAAGTGCCGGATGCCAGGGGGCAGTGCCGGGGACTGCCTGACCAGTCCCTCTCGCCCCAGGGGATATACGTACTCAAATTTGATTGAGTTGTTTGAAGGGGTAACCAAGAAGTAGATGAGGGCAGTGCAATCGACGTTGTCGACATGGACTTTAGCAAGGCCTTTGTCAAGGTACTGCATGGTAGGTTGTTGCATTAAGTTAAATCTCACAGGATCCAAGGTGAGGTAGCCAAATGGATATGAAATTGGCTTATGACAGAAGACAGAGGAGGGTTGTAGAGGGTGCTTTTCAAACTGGAGGCATGCGACCAGCAGTGTGCCTCAGGGATCAGTGCTGGGTCCACTGTTATTCGTCACAGAATCATACAGTGCAGGACGAGGCCATTCGGCCCATTAAGACTGCAGTGACAACAATCCCACCCAAGCCTCATCTCCGTAACCATGTATTTACCCTATCTAGTCCCTGTGAACTAAGGGGCAATTAGCATGGCCAATCCAACTAACCCACACGTCTTTGGACTGTAGGAGGAAACTGGAGCACCTGGAGGAAATTCACGCAGACATGGGGAGAATGTGCAAACTCCAAGTGACCCAAACCAGGAATCAAACCCGGGTTCCTGGCACTGTGAGGCAGCAGTGCTAACCACTGTGCCACGTCATTTATATTAATGATTTGGATGAGAATTTAGAAGGCCATAGAACATAGAACAGTACAGCACAGAACAGGCCCTTCAACCCACAATGTTGTGCCAAGCTTTATCTGAAACCAAGATCAAGCTATCCCACTCCCTATCATCCTGGTGTGCTCCATGTGCCTATCCAATAACCGCTTAAATGTTCCTAAAGTGTCTGACTCCACCATCACTGCAGGCAGTCCATTCCACATCCCAACCACTCTCTGAGTAAAGAACCTACCTCGGACATCCTTCCTATATCTCCCACCATGAACCCTATAGTTATGCCCCCTTGTAATAGTTCCATCCACCCGAGGAAATAGTCTTTGAACGTTCACTCTATCTATCCCCTTCATCATTTTATAAACCTCTATTAAGTCTCCCCTCAACTTCCTCCGCTCCAGAGAGAACAGCCCTAGCTCCCTCAACCTTTCCTCATAAGACCTACCCTCCAAACCAGGCAGCATCCTGGTAAATCTCCTTTGCACTCTTTCCAGCGCTTCCACATCCTTCTTATAGTGAGGTGACCAGAACTGCACACAATATTCCAAATGTGGTCTCACCAAGCTCCTGTACAGTTGCAGCATAACCCCACGGCTCTTAAACTCCAACCCCCTGTTAATAAAAGCTAACACACTATAGGCCTTCTTCACAGCTCTATCCACTTGAGTGGCAACCTTCAGAGATCTGTGGATATGGACCCCAAGATCTCTCTGTTCCTCCACAGTCTTCCAAACCCTACCTTTGACCCTGTAATCTACATTTAAATTTGTCCTACCAAAATGAATCACCTCACATTTATCAGGGTTAAACTCCATCTGCCATTTTTCAGCCCAGCTTTGCATCCTAAATATGTCTCTTTGTCATAGAAATCATAGAAACCCTACAGTGCAGAAGGAGGCCATTCGGCCCATCGAGTCTGCACCGACCACAATCCCACCCAGGCCCTACCCCCACATATTTTACCCTCTAATCCCTCTAACCTACACATCCCAGGACTCTAAGGGGCAATTTTTTAACCTGGCCAATCAACCTAACCCGCACATCTTTGGACTGTGGGAGGAAACCGGAGCACCCGGAGGAAACCCACGCAGACACGAGGAGAATGTGCAAACTCCACACAGACAGTGACCCGAGCCGGGAATCGAACCCGGGACCCTGGAGCTGTGAAGCAGCAGTGCTAACCACTGTGCTACCGTATATCTACCCATATCGCCTCACATTTGCATCCATTTAAATTAGCAAATAGAAAATTAGATGGTTTCCATTATCAACGTACTATCCCCAGCTTGACTTACATCTGTTTAAATAAATGGATGGAAAATCAAATTGAGTCTGCGAAGAACATGGAATCCTCCGTACTCATTCTGCCTCTTTGTGGCCCTCTTAGGCAAGTCCAGGAGAAGAAAATATTATCCCTTTAAATGTTCAATTTTTTAAATGTTTATTTACATTTTGGTGTTTTTTTTAAACCATGAAACTATTATTATTGTTGTAAAACTAGTGAATGCGTGATTGTGGGACTTGCTATGGACCAGATAAGAAACCCCAAGGTATCTTAGTAAACGCGTTAGACCCCATGCGGTACCTTGTCAAAAGCCTTGCTCAAGTCCATGTGGACAACATCAACTGCACTGCCCTCATCTACCTTCTTGGTTACCCCTTCAAAAAACTCAATTAAATTTGTGAGACATGATTTTCCACTCACAAAGTCATGCTGACTGTCCCTAATCAGTCCTTGCATCTCTAAATGCCTGTAGATCCTGTCTCTCAAAATACCTTCCAACAATTTACTCACCACAGATGTGAGGCTCACTGGCCTGTAGTTCTGGTGAACAAGATATTGAGTGCTACAGCCGGTATCTTGTGTGCTGACTAAAATTGGACACAGTATTCCAAATGTGGCCTAACCAACGTTCTATATAACTGTAACATGATTTGCCAACTTTTGTACTCGATGTCCCCTCCAGTGAAGGCAAGCATGCCATATGCTTTCTTCACCACCCTTTCCACCTGTACTGTCACTTTTAAGGATCCGTGGACCTATTCTCTCAGATCTCTCTGTGTGTTCTATGCTCCTGACGGGTTCTGCCATTTATTTTGTAGCTCTCACCTGAATTGGGTCTACCAAAATACATCGCCTCACATTTGTCCGGATTAAATTCCATCTGTCATTTCTCTGCCCAATTTTCCAGCCTATCTACATCCTGCTATATTCTCTGACAATCTTCATCACTATCCGCAACTCTGTCAATCTTGGTGTCATCCACAAATGTGCCAATCAGACCAGCTACATTTTCTTTCCAAGCCATTTATATACCTTACAAACATCAGAGGTTCCAGCATTGATCCCTGCAGAACACCACTAGTTACAGACCTCCAATCAGAAAAACATCCTTCCACTGATACCCTCTGTCTTTTATGACCAAACCTGTTCTGAATCCATCTAGCCACTTCACCCCTGATCCCATGAGATTTAATCTTTTGCACCAGCCTGCCATGAGGGACCTTGTCAAGTGCCTTACTGAAGTCCAAGTAGACAACATTCATAGCCCTTTTCTCGCCCATCATTTTTGTCACCTCCTCAAAAAACTCAATTAAATTAGTAAGACATAACCTCCCTCGTACAAAACCATGCTGTCTCTTGCTAACAAGACCATTCAGTTCCAAATGTGTCTAGATCCTATCTCTAAGAATCTTCTCCAACAGTTTCCCTCACTGGCCTTTAATTACCCGGGTTATCCTTGCTACCCTTCTTAAACAATGGGACAACATTGGCTATCCTCCAATCCTCTGGGACCTCACCAGTGGCCAATGAGGAAACAAAGATTTCTATTAGAGGCCCAGCAATTTCATCTCTTGTCTCCGCTAGATAAGGTGCTTCACTCCAGGTGTGATTCTATTGACACGCTAGGAAGCTTTTATCAAAGCAAACTTTATTTAACAATACAGTTTAACTATAACAAATGAATTAGCTTAACCTTTACCAATTGAAACACTCAGCTATGACAACATACAATTCTTAACTGCTAATCTATCTCTATTAGTTCCAATTTAAGCAATATTCCTCATAGACTTAAACTCCTCTTCAAATATCAGTTAGTAAACAACATAGGCATACATGTTTTTACTTGTTAGCTGGCCTAAAGCCTTTTAACATTTTTGGAGAGCTATACAGAGAGACACCTGTCTTCTGACATTCAAACAGCTGCCTCCAGAGAGAGAGAGAGAGAGATAAACTTGCTTCTTTCAGGATCAAACAGAAAACTAAACTGTTTTCTCCTGTAAGTTTAGCTCCACCTATTCACATGACTCTATCTCTTGCCAATCAACCTAATTAAACCCTACCCTGAAACCCCAAGGGACAAAAATACATTGGCTCAGATTAGAGCACACACTCCTTTACCTATGATCATTTATTCTCCTATGTTCTCAGCATGTGAGCTGCCTCGTATGTAGACAGATCGATACCAGGTAACCAGAGCTGAATTTTAAACATACCCCTCAGAAGAAACATGATATAAATACATTTCTTAAAGGCACACTATGATCACAGATTGCTTCACACACTCTTTAACTTGCTTGTTTTGTTATTTTGAGAAGGTGTTAAGCAGTCCCATAACCAAGGTATTGGAGTAAAACTCTAGCCCAATTCCACTCAGTTGATAACTTTGGACAGCCAGGCAATCTACAGGACAAGGAGGAGGCTCAACACCATGGCAATAAGTATGTCACAAGAAGAGACAAGGCAAACGTTTTACCTGTTGAGCGATAAGTGACAGTTGCCTCCTGAGCTCATTTCCATCACTGATGCCGGTATCCAGCCAATTCAGTTCACTCCATGAGACAGTAAGAAGTGAATGGGTGTTTTGGACACATCAAGGGAGACAAGATATCGGCTGTAGCACTAAATATTTTGTTCACCAGCAGTACCCATTCCCCTAGACAAGTTGTTCAAGTACACTGTTTCAGTGTTTAATGGCACTGGTATTGAACTGATAAAATGGAAGATTCCTCAGATATGGTCTACACAAAAAGAAGATGAAACTCACCTAAATAAACCTGATCATCTGCCTCACAATTATCAGTGAAAATAATTTCTACCATCAGCTGAAACCTACTCATCAATAACCTGCTCATTCACTCTCAGTTTGCATTCTGCCATAACAACCGAGATTCAGTGTTGATCACAATCTTACTCCAGACATAAATGGAAGTGATGAAAGCCAGGAGAGATCAAAGTATCTCCTCTTGACGTTGAGGTAACATTTGACTGAGTATTGTATGAAGATGTCCTAAAAATGGAGGTCAGGGAAAATCCCTACTGTGGTTGAGTTCATGCTTGATACAAAAGAAGATAATCATGGTTGCCAGGGCCAACCATGAAAGTCCAGGACATTGCTGCATTGTTCCCCAACTATCTTCAGTGGCTTCATCCCTCCACCATAGCATCAGGTGTGGGACTGTTCACTAAAGATTCACGTATGTTTGATTCCATTCATAACTCCTCCAATGACAAAACAGCTCACTTGAACCTACAGCAGAAACTGGATAACATGCAAATTGGATTGTCAAGTGATAGGCAATACTGTCACCACATAGTGGTGTGTACTGACCATTCCATCAGTTTTGAACACCACCAAATCATCAAGGCTGGCACGGTGGCACAATGGTTAGCACTGCTCCCTCACAGCGCTCGGGATCTGTGTTCAATTCTGGCCTCAGGTCACTCTTTGTGTGGAGTTTGCACGTTCTCCCTGTTCTGCGTAGGTTTCCTCCGGATGCTCTGGTTTCCTCCCACATTCCAAAGATGTGCAGGTTAGGTGGATTGGCCATGTTAAATTGCCCCTTAGTGTCATGGGATTAGCAGGGTAAATATGTGGGTTAACGGAGATAGGGCCTGGATGGAATTGTTGTTGGTGCAGGCTCGATGGGCTCCCTCTGCACTGCGGGGATTCTATGATTCTACAAGTCCCCATCATGTATATAACAGGTGAATGACCATCAGTAACCAGAAACGGAACTGGATTGGCGGTACACCTAGCCTGCTCCGTCATTGGAGCAGCAGCACCACAAGGACCTCAGCACTTTAAGGAAAAGGTGCACCACTTTCTCAAGGAAGTGAGATATAGACAATCAGTATGATCTTGACAGTATCACACATTTTCCAAATGTAATCTCAAATAAAAGCTTGCGAAGATGATTGTATTGGCAATCTTTATAAGTTTCACATGTGAATATTTTATCAAGTGCATTTGGAAAATCCAAGTAAATTGAGAGATAGATTTGCAAATGAATATTCCTGGCACAGATCTTTGTCTGACAGGAGCACATATCAGGAAATCAAGCACAAAGGTCAGCATACCTTGCGTGATTTTTCCTCCATTAATTTTAATGGATAGAAAATCACAGAGCGCATGCTGACCTCTAAAGATGAATTCCCAGTATGAGCTCACATTGAGCAAAGCTCTGTGAAAGGAAATATAATTCATAACATTCAGGCATAATTTAATTAAAGTTTAATTCATGCAATCTACTCCTTTATCGACTGGTTAGCCATTATTAATTTAGTTATCACCTCAAAGAATTCCAGGCAATTTCAGAAGTATAACCTTTCTGCTTCTAAATTCTTTCTGACTGGTCCTTAAACCGGCATGTCCTTTCACAAAGCATTGATATACTCCCATTTAATGTTTAACATTTTCAAATTTCAAATGACTAACCAATAAGTCTATAAATTCAAGTCGATACCTCACTTATTTCTTCAATCCATAAAATATAAAAGGTGGTATTGAGAATGCTAAACTATAACTTGGGGAGGCAATGGCCTAATGGTATTATTGCTAGCCTATTAATCCAGAAACTCAACTAATGTTCTGGGGTCCAGGGTTCGAATCCCACCATGGCAGATGGTGGAATTTGAGTTCAATAATAAATATCTGGAATTAAGAATCATGAAACCATGGTTGATTGTCAGAAAAACCCATCTGGTTCACTAATGTCCTTTAGGGGAGGAAATCTGCCGTCCTTACCTGGTCTGGCCGTCATGTGACTCTAGAGCCACAGCAAGTGGCTGACTCTCAACTGCCCTCGGGCAATTAGGGACTGGATGGTCAGTAAGTGCTGGCCAGCCAGTGACACCCATGTCCCACAAATGAATTTTTAAAATCAAAATGAGTGATTGTAGTTGTCATGTCCCAGCATTTTGTGGACTTTCAGCTGATAATTAAAAACTGGACAAAAGACGGCAAACGATGTCTCAAGTGGGAAGAAAAGGAACCTTTTAGACTGATTTTGAATCAATGTTTTGAAAGAGTCATTCGAACACAAAAACAGAACTGGCTCTCTCAAATTCTCAAGGTAGCAAATAAGAACACAGGACGTGTAATTAGCACTCTTCCTTTTGAAAAGCTATTTGAACTTGTGGAAATCACATGATAAGGAAGCCATGGCCGCGATTCTCCCATTGCGATCCGCAACATTTCTGTCAGGTCACGGAGGGAGACCCGCGTCTCCAGCCTTGAACAGGGATTTGTGTATGGGGGTGGGGCCTTGACATCAGGGTGTTCCAGGACATGGGGGAGGGTCAGGGCCAGCCCGGGAATTGTTGTGGGGGCCACAATCAGGCTGTGTGGAGGGGCAGCACTGCGGGGATCCCGGACTGGTCAGCGATCGAGCTGGTCAGCAAACTGGGAGACTGACAGATGGGGCCACTGCGCATGTGCAGAATTCCAGAACTGTCAAATTCCGGCGTGAATAAGCCCCTCCCCCCTGGGTTTTTAATGAGATTCATGACTGGGACCTCAGCAGAGCACAGAGTGCGGAGATTCAGGTGAGAAGCTGAACAGAGAAAACAGTTGGGGTTTAGAACAGTTCTCCCACCAATTCAGCACTTTTGGGAGAATCGTGGCCCATGCTTCTGGTCTGCATCACATTAGCAAAGCTGCTTACAGGCAGAAAGGAAATTGCACGCAAAGCCATTGAACTAGCTGCAAATCATCCAAGAAGCAGAGGTAATAAACAGCAATACCTTAAAAGCAGGAGAAGGACCCCAGAACCTGTTCCAACTTAAGTTCATCTGAGAAATAATATCCTGGAAATTCAATTACAAGGAACCTCGCAGCTTCCTGAGAATTTTTCGCTTTACCAGATGTTCGCTTCAGCTATAAAGAATAACCTTGATCTAAGAAACTACAACCCTGGCACAAAAGAGATTGAGATAATTAGAAGTTGCAATTATATTATTTTACTTTCATGTGTAGCTGCGTGTGTGAGAAAAATGAGTGAAAAGTCACATTTTAAAATCTGAGGCAAGGGTGTGATAATTTATTTTAAATTTCACAAAAATCTTGCTGCTGGAATTAATTAATTGGCAGCGAAATTCTCCCAGGGATTCACCAGGCCCACTAACCCCCCAGCGGGAACCCCGATAGCCCATTGAATTAGAGCCATGAAGACCTACGTATGGGCTCTGCCCCAGAGTGCTCAATCTGCCCTTATCCTTTTCCCACTGGACTATGTTTATGATATAATATAACAATCAGAGCGATACAGTGGTTAGCACTGCTGCCTCACAGCGCCAGATATCCAGATTCGATTCAAGCCTTGGGTGGCTGTCTGTGTGGAGTTTGCACATTCTCTCCTTGTCTGCGTGGGTTTCCGACCACAGTTCAACGATGTGCAAGTTAGGTGGATTGGCCATGCTAAATTGCCCCTTAGTGTCCAAACGTGTGTAGGTTAGGTTGATTAGCCATGATAAATGGCTAATGGGCTAGGGTAAAGGCATGCACCTGGATGTGATGGGTCGGATGGCCTCTTTCTGTGCTGTAGGGATTCTATGTTTCTATTGTTCTTCCCAACAGATCACAGCAGTGTTATGATAAGACTCTCATTTTGAACATTGGCTACATCACTCTATGCTGCAAAGCTTCCATCATTTCTGAGTATCAGTAAGCTTTAGTCTGTGGCACCAGTTCAGTTAAATCAGAAGGAGCAACATGCCTGCCCAGAATTAACATCTGCACCACACAAACAGCTGCCATAGCTCACTCAAGTAGGTTTAACGCTCCCACACTGAGGGGCTGTAGTGTCAATGCTATGCCCTGGAAGGAGCTAAGGGTGTGGGAGGGGGGGACGGTGGTCTGAAAATGCCAGCTGCACAGTTGCTTGGAGTGTGAAAGAAGGGAAGGTGAGGATCACTCCAGATCATCCACTGGGCATCAAAGAACAAAGAACAATACAGCACAGGAACAGGCCCTTCGGCCCTCCAAGCCCGCGCCGCTCCCTGGTCCAAACTAGACCATTCTTTTGTATCCCTCCATTCCCACTCCATTCATGTGGCTATCTAGATAAGTCTTAAATGTTCCCAGTGTGTCTGCCTCCACCACCTTGCACGGCAGCGCATTCCAGGCCCCCACCACCCTCTGTGTAAAATACGTCCTTCTGATATCCGTGTTAAACGCCCTCACCTTGAACCTATGACCCCTCGTGAACGTCACCACCGACCTGGGAAAAAGCTACCCACCGTTCACCCAATCTATGCCTTTCATAATTTTATACACCTCTATTAGGTCACCCCTCATCCTCCGTCTTTCCAGCGAGAACAGCCCCAGTTTACCCAATCTCTCCTCATAACTAAGCCCTTCCATACCAGGCAACATCCTGGTAAACCTCCTCTGCACTCTCTCTAAAGCCTCCACGTCCTTCTGGTAGTGTGGCGACCAGAACTGGGCGCAGTATTCCAAATGCGGCCGAACCAACGTTCTATACAACTGCAACATCAGACCCCAACTTTTATACTCTATGCCCCGTCCTATAAAGGCAAGCATGCCATATGCCTTATTCACTACCTTCTCCACCTGTGACGTCACCTTCAAGAATCTGTGGACTTGCACACCCAGGTCCCTCTGCGTATCTACACCATTTATGGTTCTGCCATTTATCGTATAGCTCCCCCCTACGTTAGTTCTACCAAAATGCATCACTTCACATTTATCTGGATTGAACTCCATCTGCCATTTCTTTGCCCAAATTTCCAGACTATCTATATCCTTCTGTAGCCTCTGACAATGTTCCTCACTATCTGCAAGTCCAGCCATTTTTGTGTCATCCGCAAACTTACTGATCACCCCAGTTACACCTTCTTCCAGATCGTTTATATAAATCACAAACAGCAGAGGTCCCATTACAGAGCCCTGCGGAACACCACTAGTCACAGGCATCCAGCCGGAAAAAGACCCTTCCACTACCACCCTCTGTCTTCTGTGACCAAGCCAGTTCTCCACCCATCTAGCCACCTCCCCCTTTACCCCATGAGATCCAACCTTTTGCACCAACCTACCATGAGGGACTTTGTCAAACGCTTTACTAAAGTCCATGTAGACGACATCCACGGCCCTTCCCTCGTCAACCATTCTAGTCACTTCTTCAAAAAACTCCACCAGGTTAGTGAGGCAGGACCTCCCTCTCACAAAACGATGCTGATTATCGTTAATGAGTTTATTCCTTTCTAAATGCGCATACATCCTATCTCTAAGAATCCTCTCCAACAACTTCCTGACGACGGACGTCAAGCTCACCGGCCTATAATTTTCCGGGTTATCCTTCCTACCCTTCTTAAATAACGGGACCACATTAGCTATCCTCCAATCCTCTGGGACCTCACCTGTGTCCAGTGACGAGACAAAGATTTGCGTCAGAGGCCCAGCGATTTCATCTCTCATCTCCCTGAGCAGCCTGAGATAGATTCCATGAGGCCCTGGGGATTTGTCAGTCTTTGTATTCCCTAAAAAACCTAACACTTCCTCCCTTGTAATGGAGATTTTCTCTAACGGGTCAACACTCCCCTCCGAGACACTCCCAGTCAACACATCCCTCTCCTTTGTGAATACCGACGCAAAGTATTCATTTAGGATCCCCCTTACTTCTTTGGGCTCTAAGCATAATTCCCCACTTTTGTCCCTGAGAGGTCCGATTCTTTCCCTGACAACCCTTTTGTTCCTAACATATGAATAAAATGCCTTGGGATTTTCCTTAATCCTGTCTGCCAAGGACATTTTGTGACTCCTTTTTGCCCTTCTAATTCCTCGTTTGAGTTCTTTCCTACTTTCTTTGTATTCCTCCAGAGCTCCCTCCGTTTTTAGCTGCCTGGACCTAACGTACGCCACTCTTTTCTTTTTGACCAATCCCTCAATTTCCCTGGTTATCCACGGTTCTCGAATCCTACCCTTCCTATCCTTTTTTACAGGCACATGCCTATCCTGCAGCCCTAACAACTGTTCCTTAAAAGACTCCCACATGCCAGATGTGGATTTACCCTCAAACAGCCTCTCCCAATCAACAGCTGCCAATTTCTGCCTAATCCCACTAAAGTTAGCCTTCTCCCAATCCAACTTCACCTTCTTCACCTCTGTGCCCTCTCACATTCCTGCTCGCCCTGATTCTCCTATCAACTGTCCATCATCATTGCTAAATCAGCTCATTCCCCCAGGCCCTAAGTGTAAGTCTGGATCGGGGAAGAGCCAATCACAGGCAAGGCCATGGGGCCACAGAGGGCTGTCCACTTGCATTAGGACATAGAATCATAGAATCCCGACAGTGAGAAGGAGAACATTTGGCCCATCGAGCCTGCACTGACAACAATCCCACCCAGAGCCTATCCCTGTAACAACCACTTTTTTACCTTGCTAATCCCCAACAGTAAGGGGCAATTTATTTTGGCCAATTAACCTAACCCGCATGTCTTTAAACTGTGGGAGGAAACCGGAGCACCCGGAGGAAATCCACGCAGACACAGGGAGAATGTGAAAACTCCACACAGACATGACCGAGGCTGGAATTAATCCCGGGTCCCTGGCACTGTGCCACCGTGCCATCCAAATCATGCCCTCCATAACTGGCGAGATGAAAGAAGGGATCAGCCAGACCAAAGGCCATGGTGAAATATGGAGAACTATCAGGCCAAGTCCATGACCATGCAAGCCAGCTGCAGTGGGCAGAAACCCCTCAAGCCTCTGCTGGGAGACAGGAATGGTGAGGATTGGTCAGCTTTCATATGCTGCACCATGATGGGATTAGGGAGGATGACCTTGCTGACAGTCTCGCTCTCTCTCTCCTTTCCACTTCTGCACAGATTGAAGATGAATATTGGTCTACAGCCAGGCCAGCTCGCGTTATTCCTGTTGATTGGTGCCGAGGCTGATAGACAGTGTCCAGAGGGTCAGGTCCGAAATCAAGCTCCTGTACCATAGGAACGAGCACCAGAACATCAGGGACTGCTGCAGAGACTCAAGTGCCGGCCGCCCATCAGGCCAAGGTGGGGGTAAGAAGACAACGATACTATGAGCCACATGTCTGCAGGAAACGCTGGTCCTTTCACGAACTGTCGGACATGTGCCGCTAAAGACTGCACCTTCACAGGGAGACAGTGTAGCACCTGTGCCAGGTTCTCGCATACCTGTCTTCAGGAGGTGGAGGAAAACACCCGCTCCCAATGGCCATGAAAGTAATGGCTGCCCTGAACTACTTCACCACTGGGTCTTTCCAGGGCTTGAGTGGGACCCTGTGTTGGATCTCGCAACCATAAGCACACAGGGGTATCCGCAAGGTGACAGATGCCCTGTATACCCAGGCATCGGACTACATCGCCTTCCGGCTGGACCAGGCCCAACAGTATGCCTGGGCAGCAGGATTCTATGCCACTTCTGTGATGCCCCAGGTCCAGGAAGCAATTGCTGACACCCATAGCACCATGCGAGAACCGTCTCGGCATGGAGTGCCCTCCATAAATAAGAAGGAATTCCACTCTCTTTATACCTAGCTGGTGTGTGACCACCAGCTGAACATCTTGCACATCTGTGCACACTACCCTAGGAGTTTGCATGATGCCTACTTCCTAGGGTACTCGGAGGTACTTCTAGGTTACCCTCAGCTGAAGGGTTGGCTAGTGAGAGACAAGGGTTATCTACTGAGGTCATGGCTAATGATGTCAGTGTGCAGGCCTGAATGTGAGGCAGAGATCCACTACAATGACGCCTACTCTGCCACCAAAAACATGATCGAGCTGTGTATAAGCTTTCTGAAGATGTGGTTCCACTGTCAGGACTGCTCTGGTGGGGTTCCACAATACAGCCCCCAGAGGGTGGCACAAACAGCAGTCACATGCTGTTTTCTTCACAATGTGGCACAGCAGCGGAGTGACATTGTGGAGGAGGACCAGGACAAGGTCGAGGAGGAGCCCAAGGAGGGCCCAGGGAATGCTGGATAGGTGCTGGCCAGGGTCCAACAGGGCCGGAGAACTATGGATGCCCTCATAGCCTCCAGACATAGTGCCTAAAAGCCTCTGAGTCAATGGCAACCCAAACAGCACCTCCCCCCCGTTATCCTCAAACCCTGCTTTGCTCGGTCCCTTGCTCCTCCCTTTCCAAAACCCTTTCTCTCCTTCCAATAACTCATCGCTCATATTCCCAAACACCTAATCCTCCCCTTCCCAGGTATCTGGTCTCGCCCAATTCCTCTGAACCTGGCCACCCCATCCCTGCAACCACCTCCCACGTCTGGTGACTAGTGCTCTCCTGCCTACAAGACATCGCACCAGTGTCAGTTTCACAAGGCAGGAGGGTGATGAGGACTCGCTGTGAAGAAAGCCTCAGATCTACTCAGGCCGATGGGAAGATCAGCTGAGGAAAAGCAGTGAGAGTGAAAGTCAAGACAGTCTAGATGTGAAAGTGATTTAATCATGAAAGTTTACATTTAGTGCCCCCTTCATCCTAACTAAAGCTGTATGACTGCACCCATGCCAACTCAGTTGTACTGCATCTTCCTAATCCACTGTGACATGCCGCTCCTTCTAGGTGTCTCCCCAAATACCACATCAGTAGCGGGGTCGGCCTGCTGCCTTCTGCACCCTGTGGCCTGTGCTGACCTTGGCGGGCCTCCCTGGAGGGCTTGGGCCTGGAAGGCCCCGGCCGACATTTGGGTGTCACGGGTGACACCGTGTCACCTTTTTCTGCCCACTACCCATGCGATGGACAGTCAATGTTGAGGACTCCCCAGCCAACTCTCTTCCAAATGTACAACAACTGTGCTGCCACATCTGCTGGTGGGGCAGGACATACCCAAGGATGGAACTGGTGGTGTAAGGGGCTGGAATTCTCCCCAAAAACATTCTAAGTGCCAAATTTGTGTAAAAACTGCAGTAACTCCTGCTGGTGTTTTTAGCAGGATTTTCAAAATGAATCTCCCACACTCTGTGCACTGAAGAGTGCCTCAGAGATTCACGTTGAAAATTCGGGGGCAGGGCATGTTCCCACAGGAGAGGCTGGCAATAGCGCTGAGTGAGCCACTGCGCATGCACCGATCTGTCATAGCGAGGAGCAGCGCATGCGCAGTAGCACCACACTGCCGGCCTCCCGATCGCTGGCCAGCTCGATCACTGGCCAACACAGCAACCCCAGTTGCTGGCTTGCAGAGCCACCACCAATCACTGGTCTCCTAGATGACTTTGGGCCAGCCAGGACCACCCCCACCACTGCACCCCTGGCCCGCCTTGATCTCTTCCCTCCCCCCCTCTCAGCCAACTTTGATCTCCCCCCACTCCCGGCAGTCCCGACCCCACCCCCTCAGGAGTCCTGACCCCTGACTCCGCCCTCTGGCAGTCCCAATTCCCTGCCCCCCGCAACCCAAACCCCCCTGGCAGCATCACCCCCATCTTGATGGCCAGCCCCGATCAGCCCTTTTCCTCCCTCTGACCTTGATCCCGATTGCAGAGAGGCAGCGGGTCCCCACACACCCATCGATCTCCCTCCAATATGCCCTGCCCCAATAGGCCCCGCTTCCTCTGTTCCCACCCCCTTGGCACTGCCTGAAACCCAATGGGCAGTGCCAAGGTGCCCCTTGGGCATTGCCACTTTGCACCTTGGACAATGCCAGGGGGTCAGGCTGTCAATGCCCAGGGGGCACCACCCCCCCCCCCCCCCCCCCCCCCCCGCCCCCCCTCAGCCTAAACCTCCTGGGGAGCCTTCCTTTCACTCCAGCGGGGTCAACCCCCCCCAGCTCCCCATTAGTGGGGAGCTGTTGAAAACTTCACTGGAGTGAACCGCTCCTGGTGGGGGGAAGATGGCAGGGGGAGATGCTAGCGGGCCCGGGGACTTCAGTCCGCTAATGAAATTCACATGCTTATTATTTAAATTATAAACATTATAATATTCAAAACCAGAAATCGGCACGGAGCTGACAACGCTGGAAATTCGGGGCTTGGAGACACACGGAGTCCGTGGTGCCCAACAGGAAGGTTTCTGCTGATGTCTCCCAGCCCACTGCGCTGCCAGAACAATGCAGCGGGCTGGGAAAATCGCCTCCAGGACATTATCTATAAGGTATGATATGAATATCTAAGGTATTATCTGGGACATTATCTATAAGGTATGATTCTGTGAGTATGATTATGTCAGGCTTCTGCTTCACTTGCCTGTGAGACAGTTTTCCCAAATTTAGCATAAGCCCCCACATGTTAGTAAGGAGGACTTTCCAAGGTTGATAGGGCGGAGTTGTCATTTCTGGTGCCTAGGTCGATGCTAGGTGGTTCATCCGGTGCACAGCAGACCCAAAATGAGAGCCATGCAAAATTATAAAGAAGACAATCAGCTTTTCTGAGTAATTCCTCTGATGCCAGTTCATCCTAGAAGAACCCCATTGTACCCTGCTGATTGGTAATCAACATTTGCTGCAGCATGCTGCACAACCTGATCATTAAGCATTTGAAGAACTGAGGAGCAAAGTGATGATCTAACCCAACCATCAATGCTCTGTTTTGTTTCTACCAAAGCCACTCAGCTCCGAACCTCATTCAATCTTAGTCCAAAAATGAACAACGGGGCTGAATTTAAGTGGTATCATGCAAGTGCTTGCCCTTGACAGCATGACAAAATCTGAGCAAGTGTGGCACCAAGGAGCTTAAGGAAATTGGAAGTCGGTGAGAATCAGGGAAAACTTTCCACTGCTTGGAGTCATCCCTAGCACAGAATAAGATTGATGTGGTTGTTGGAGGCCAACCATATCTTCCCCAGGGCATTGCTGCAGGAGCTTCCAAAGATAGTGACTGCTGTGTGTGTTATAATGATGTACAGGCACCACCACTTTTGGATTATTTATTAGGAACTGGCAGTTGTGAAGATGTATATGTGGACAGAAAGCTTGAGGACATCAGGACTGCAAAGGTGTGTGTGCTGTGTTCTACTTTAGGTGGAAGTGAAACTGATGTTGGATCAAATGACACTTCCTTTAAAGTGATGGCATATTCTTGTTCCTTAAAGGCATTTTACAACATCCCTCTTTTTCAGGATATTTTCCCTCTTCCAAAGAAGTGTAACTGTTTATTTTTATTCATTCGTGGGACATGGGCGTCGCTGGCTGACTAACATTTATTGCCCATCCGTCCTTGTTCGAGGGCAGTTGAGAGTCAACCACATTGCTGTGGCTCTGGAGTCACATGTAGGCCAGAGCAGGTAAGGACGGCAGATTTCCTTCCCTGAAGGACATTAGTGAACCAGATGGGTTTTCCCAACAATCGACAATGGTTTCATGGTCATCAATAGATTCTTAATTCCACCATCTGCAATGGTGGGATTTAAATTCAGGTCCCCAGAACATGAACTGAGTTTCTGGATTAATAGTCTAGCGATAATACCACCAGGCCATCACTTCCCCCTAGAAATATATATAAATATAATATATATATAAAGTTTATAATATATGTTCATTTTTAGTTAAAAGCAATCTTTCTGGATGTATTGGCTTGGTATGGCTCCTGCTCTGATCAAGACCATAAGAAACTACAAAGTGTTGTGAATGTAGCCCAGTCCATCACGCAAACCTACCTCCCATCCATTGACTCCATCGATACTTCCCACTGCCTCAGAAAAACAGCTTCTTCCCTGCTGCCATTAGACTTTTGAATGGACCTACCTTATATTAAGCTGATCTTTCTCGACACTCTATGACTGCAACAATATATTCTGCACCCTCTCCTTTCCTTCTCCCCTATGTACTCTATGAACATTATGTTTTGTCTGTATAGCTCACAAGGAACAATACTTTCACTGTGTCCCAATACATGTGACAATAATAAATCAAATCAAATCAAATCAGTTACCATTACATAAGTGCATAGAATCGAACACTCCATGGATCTCTAAAGCATAGAGGTCATCTGCTAATTTTCACAAATCATGTAACAGTAACCTTGCCTGGAGATTTTTTTAATTATTGTGATCTGTGGGATTGTCATTCTTGGATATAGTTGCTGGTTACATTTTTGATCTTACCTTCAATGCAATAAAGCTGCAAGGTGGTTGAGGATCTGGAATGGGTCTAATTTGTCCTTGGTTAAATCTCACCATTGTGCCATTGTGTGTAACAACTTTATAGGACCTTGTTTCTGAACAAATCCTGGTCACCTTGACAGATGTCCTTGCCATGGAGGGAGTGCAGCAAAGGTTTACCAGGCTGATTTCTGGGATGGCAGGTTTGACATATGAGGAGAGACTAAGTCAGTTAGGATTGTATTCATTGGAGTTTACAAGAGTCAGAGGGGATCTCATAGAAACTTTAAAAATTCTAACAGGATTAGACAGGGTAGATTCAGAAAGAATATTCCTGATGGTAGGTGAGTCCAGAACTAGGGGTCATGGTTTGAGGATAAGGGCTAAACCTTTTAGGACTGAGCTGAGGAGAAATTTCTTCACCCAGAGAATGGTGAATCTATGGAATTCACTACCACATAAAGTAGTTGAGGCTAAAATATGTGTGATTTCAAGAAGAAATTAGATATAGCTATTGGGACTAGAGGCAGCAAGGGATATGGGGGGAAGGCGGAGCAAGATATTGATTTCGATGATCAGCCATGATCAAAATGAATGGTGGAGCAGGCCCGAAGGGCTGAATGGCCTACTCCTGCCTCCATTTTCTATGTTTCTGTGTTTCTATCTTCTTAAAACTTGCTCTCCAATTTCTGAGAGTGTAGACTGAGTAAGAGTAGGTAAATTGGTATGCGCTGGTCTGGAATAGTTATATTTAAAGGTGTCACTTTCAGATCTAACATTGCAAAGTGTAGATTTTGCTTGGTCTGCATTTGAGGATGAAGAATTTCACTGCGCGAATCATTCAGTCAGCTATGCTTTTTGATCTAGGGTAATGAGAAGAAGTAGTAGTGTGATTGATATTAAAATTCTCTGAAATGGCTTACCAGTAAATTATGGATCATTATCATAATCATTTCTCTAAGCACACCGAATAAACTGAAAATAGTGCTTAGTACCTGTGTGGCAGCTGTGCTTGATATATTGTGCAATTATATTGGGGTACTTGGTAAAGTAGTCAACAATGCTGATAAAGTCAGTGCCATGGACAAGACAGAGGTTGCATACAATTTTGGAGCAATGATGCGTTGGAACTTCATTCAGAACCAATGATTCTTTGTGCTGACTTGGCATGTGTTCTTGACATGCCTTGGACTTCTTGATGACAAGTTCAACGTCAATGTTCATACCCAGCCAATGGACTGTATCTTTTTCGAGCCTTCTGATCTGATCTAACTCCATATGTGAGTGAAGTTGTTGAAGAATATCAGGTCATGAAGATTCTGGAATGATGACTTGCATGCCTTTAAAAATGACTCCCTGGGAATTGTCTAACTTACCCGATGAAGCCAGAATAGTCTCATGTGTCTGTGGACGTGCTGAATTGAATTGGGCCATTCTTCAATGACGGTTTCCCACAGTTTCTGTCGTGTAAAATCTTTTGCCATTTCTCCTTGTGGCTGTTGGCATTTAGTGTTGCGATCAGTTGATGGACTTGCATTCTCCTGCAAGTGTAGTGATGCCGCTCACTTGTGACTGCCAATATTATTGGAACATTCTGGGCATTTTGATGTTATGTCATGAATTAAGATGACAAGAGTAGTTTTTATAAGGATTAGTACCCTTGGGAAGTCTGACTGATTCCACGGATTGTCATTCGTGCAAGGTCATGACATACTAGCAAACCTGTAATTGCCTTCAGGCTCCATGATGCAAAACATTTGTGACACTCAGGAGGATTGATTGTATTTCTGCTTCAGGGCAATGAGACTGAACATGGAATCAGTTTAACATAGAATACCAAAGTCTGCGCTGGAGGACGTGGCCTTCCAAGTCGGTGGATGCTTG
This sequence comes from Mustelus asterias, assembly GCF_964213995.1. NCBI lineage: Eukaryota > Metazoa > Chordata > Chondrichthyes > Carcharhiniformes > Triakidae > Mustelus > Mustelus asterias. Next base: position 28,217,379 of record NC_135810.1, on the reverse strand, counting down.
TCTTTGAGAATTTGCAGGGATAGTGTGATGTCACTTTCCCCTGTGTCAATCTTGGCGAATAATGAGTACTTAGGGCAGATAATTTAAATCTTGACAAACGCTTTGGTTGGTGTGATGGAATTTATATTTACCATGAGATCAATGGAGTGAAACGTGTTCACTGCTCTTCCTCTCGTCATGCACATTATCATGTTTATGTTTCCAGCGGGATACCGGATGGTCATTCATATTGTTTGAAGGTGCCCATTGTGTACAATATTTGTGGATCAGTGCATGGCTCTTTGTAGCTGAATCAGCCTTTTCTCTCGTGCACTGCCATTGCCAATGGACCTTTCTGCCACGTGATTTGTAGAATTGATGGAAATCTGGACATGCAGAAGTCCACACCTTCCACATGTCTTCCTGGGTTTGGATGTTCCAGTGAGTGTATCATCAATTAAGGTTGTACTAAAGATCAGAAAACTTTGTTGACCTGCAAGGATCACTTTGTACTTTCATCCAACTTGAGTAGTTCTTTGATGCTGTATAGAAACATAGAAACATAGAAAAACTACAGCACAATACAGGCCCTTCAGCCCACAAAGTTGTGCCGAACATGTCCCTACCTTAGTGATTACTAGGCTTACCTATACCCCTCTATCTTACTGAGTTCCATGTACTTATCTAAAAGTCTCTTAAAAGACCCTATCGAATCCGCCTCCACCACTGTTGCTGGCAGCCCATTCCACGCACCCAAAACCCTCTGAGTGAAAAACTTACCCCTGACATCTCCTCTGTACCTACTCCCCAGCACCTTAACCTGTGTCCTCTTGTGGCAACCATTTCAGCCCTGGGACAAAGCCTCTGACTATCCACTCGATCGATACCTCTCAACATCTTATACACCTCTATCAGGTCACCCCTCATCCTTCGTCTCTCCAAGGAGAAAAGGCCGAGCTCACTCAACCTATCCTCATAAGGCATGCTGCCCAACCCAGGCAACATCCTTGTAAATCTCCTCTGCACCTTTTCTATGGCTTCCACATCCTTCCTGTAATGAGGCGACCAGAACTGAGTACAGTACTCCAAGTGTGGTCTGACCAGGGCCTTATATAGCTGCAACATTATCTCACGACTCCTAAACTCAATTCCTCGATTGATGAAGGCCAGTACACCATGCACCTTCTTAATCACAGCCTCAACCTGCACAGCTGCTTTGAGCGTCCTATGAGCGTATATTGAGCTTGTCTAGCTTATCTTTGTGAAATTATTCCATAAGAGTGGATATGATTATCAAATCAACAATTCTGTTTGCTAGCTTTGCATTTGAAAAATGACAGTATGTACCGTATTATCTGTATTGGTAACAAAGTGGTTCAATGGATTATGTAGGCTGTTGTCAAAATGACATGAACTGTAATCAATTAATACAAAAGTTTATCCTGATTCTGAACCAATCTTCCAATGTAGTCGATGTCTTTTGGGAATCCTTTAGCTCTTTGTCTGTTAATCCTGGTGTGTTCAGCCTATGTTGTCCATTAATCTAATTTCTAGGTGAATTTTTATGGCTTATTTTTCTGGTCCAGATGCACCTGGATCAAAACTCCATAGTTCTGTATGCTGTTTAAGCATCCTGAATTTGGACAGTAGGTCAACTGCATCCCAATTCAAATTGGGGAATGTTGTGGACATTCTGACATTACCCCTTTGACCTTTCTTCTCCTATGGTACTGGGGATGAGTGTCAGAGTAGTCGCTTTTGCGTGTTAAGTTCTGGACATTATAATAACAATGTTCACAGAAAATACTGAAAAGTCTCAGCAGCTGGCATGAATATTCTTCTCGACCTCCACTCCATTTCCAGTTTTAAAATTTTATTTCATTTCTTTTCATCTTACTTATCCATTTCATTACGTTATATTCTTCTTCTTATTTTTAATTTTAATTTCTTCCATTATTTCATTTGTCCACTTCTAAATCTTGCTCTCCATCTTGTCCCGCCCACTCCCCACCCCCGCCCACCACCATCTCATCTGCCACATGCCTCAGGTTGTCCTCACGCTGTTTCAGATCATTAGTCAGCGTGGTCTCCACCATGGGAATTAAAGCATGCAGATGTGCTTGTCCTCCTCCAGTTTCTGCTGCTACATCCTCTTGTGCTCCTCTTTCTTCTGCAAGGAAGAAGGAAAGGGGCCAATGAGTGTCCTAAGTGTCCAATAATAGGTTTGGGTGATGATGATTTCATGGCGGATAGATGCCAGTGTCTGTGAACTGTAAGTTATGAACATGAAGCTCATCAACGTGAGTGACATTGAAGTAACACATTTGAATTTACGGCTAAGTAGAGATTGATAGAGATTTTTCGGGTGCAGTTGATTAAAGATAATGATGTAGTTGATAAGATATGCCAGTTGAAGGTTCAACTTACCATGTGTAAGGTAATTAAACTTCATCCTGTACTTCATGTTCTTAGAGTAGTCCTCCTGTCATTGATCTTCACTACTGCTTGTTTCCAATGCTTCCTAAGCACATGTCCGGAGGGCTTCCTGCCTCCCCACAGATAGTGGATGCTTCCCCTTCACTCCATATCTTGCAACAAGGCCTCCAGTGCATTAACAGAAAACCTTGGCACTCACACGTTCAGCCATTTTTTTATACAGCACACATTCAGAATTCAAAATACACCCATCACTTTTACAGCCACAATACCTTTAAGAACTACAGGAAGACTTTAGGTGACACCAGCCACTTGCAGAATTGGGTGCTCTACTGATGTGCGCAGCCTAGGAACAGCACAGATGGTGCTGACTGCATACAGCAATCAGATAAAGCAGCAGGCAGTATGAATTTGATACACTGGTTGCAATGCAATGAACGGATGCTGCTTAATCGCGTGTCATTATCCTTCTGTCTATTCAATTCCCAGAGTGACAAAGCAATAGAAACATTAGATAAGCTTTTATATATTAAATTATTCCATATGAGCTAGCTAAATTTTTAAGGGTTTTTGTTTTCCAGAAGATCGAGGGCTCCAGATTGTTTAAATAATATTGAAATTAGCTTGTTATGAGCATTACAATTACTTAATCCTTAGCTAGTTGGCAGATTCTGGGAAATTATCAGCTCACAAAGTGATGTTGAAGCAATTGCTCCTATTACAGTCATAAAACTACTTAAGTCGGAGTTTTTAAACATGTGTGTGTTTTTGTTGGCCTCACAGGCTCAATTGTTTATTTTGGAAATGAGAACCAAATCCAGAAGATTAGAGGGTTTTCTTTTTGGATGCTGCTGCCAAGGCTGTGGGACCTTCTGCGTACACATCTAAGAAATTGCTGCCTTTGCCCAGGTTACCTTTATTATATGTTCATTTTGCACGTCATGGTCTGGTTTGGATGTTAGGACTCATTTAATTGGGGAGAGGTCTTAACTGAATAGTGCCGCAAAAACTTGTACATCCACCAGAGAGTGAAAGTGTTCACCTGAAAGAAAACACTGCTGACAGTGCAGCACTCCCTTGGTACTTTAAGTGTCATAATAAAGATTATGTGCTCAGATAACTGGATGGAGCTAGGCTTTGCACACACCTGAATAACTCAGGATTATGGTTATGCTCAGATCCCACTTACCCTTTGTGGTGAACCATAGATGGTTAGCACCATGGGTACTTGTACATATGTTACTGTTGTTACTGTTGGGGTTAGGGTTGGGGTGTTCTACCTGTTGGTATTGTTCTGTGGTACACTCCGGTTGGCTCCGCCTACCTGTAGGAGTATAAAGGTCACAGCACTGTCTGGTGACCCTTTAGTCTGGGATTGTATTGTTATATAGTATGCTCCATTCTTGTGACTAATAAAAGCCTTTATTTCCCGGGTACGATCCAGCCTCCCGAGTGATTTAATCGCGCATCACCCTTTATTTCCCGTTCCAACATGTTTTAGGATCAGATGGAGCGAGCTGAAATGCAAAGCTTCACAAACTTCATTGTGCCTTGAACTCTGCTTCCATATAGGTCAGTAGATATGATGAGGGAGTGTATGGCTGGTGTCATGTTGAGGGAAGATACAGCCTCATCAATGCAACAGTCAATCCATCCAATAATCCATCCAATTCTGCTACTACTTCAATGACAAAAAATGTACCAGGAGATAAGCAGGATAAGCAATCACCGCCAGAGTCACAGAATCATAGAATCGACATCAAAATATAGTAATTCTTTTTGCTATATTCTAACTTTGTTCTTAAATAAAGTTTCTTTTGATAAAAGATTCCAAGTTGGTTTATAATCGATTTTTTGGAAACAACCATGAGGCCATTTCATAGCTCAGCATAATTAGGTGTAGGGACTTGTGCCACTCTCAAATAGCAGCCAGTTACTTCTCTTGTGCACACTGGGTAATCATCAATGACGAGAAGGTTACGTTGAGATAGTTGCAAAAAAGCTGACAGCAACGGAAAGTACTGAGATAAATCCACTAAACATATATATTACTTCTATAGTATTCACTTGAATTTAACTTTCACATCTACTTTGTCCATATTTTCCTCTGATGTTGACTGTATTAGGGAGCAGCAGCTAAAAGGATGACTATCCATGATAATTCATCCAATTGTTAGAGACCAGATCAGAAGGTGTTTTATGAAGTTAGCCGAGACCCTAACCTTTTATGATTTTGACATTAGGGAGAGCTTAAGGTGTTTCATTCTAGGTATGATTCAATTGACCCACTAGGAAGCTTTTATCAAAACAAACTTTATTTAAGAACAAAGTTAGAATATAACAAAAAGAATGAGCAACTCTTTACCAATTGGAAATACTTAAACATGACAAAGTATAATTCTTAACAGCCACCAATCTCTATAGTTATAAGCAGCATCTCACAGACATAAATCCTCCTTCAGAACCAAAAACAGATATGCTCACGTGGATGCAAGATTTCCAGCCTTTTAACAGCTCTGCACAGAGATCCAGACAGACCTATGCCTTTTGGTGCTCATACAACCACCTCCAGAGAAAGATCTCAAAATCCAGAGAGGAAAAGAGAGGCACTGCTCTTGAACAATTCCAAGCAGCATCTTAAGTTTATTAAGTTTATTTAATGCCATGAGGTAGCAGTGCTAACCACTGTGCCATCATGCCACCCTAAACTTGATGTCTCTAGGTAACCCTAGCTTCACCCAGTCACATGATTTTTTTTGTCTGTCAACCTATTCAAACCCCACTCTGCAAAACCCCAGGGAATACTAAAATAACAGAACAGCATTAGTCCAGATTAAAACAAATATTCTGGCAATTAGGAGCAATTATGCTGCTGCAGTAACAACACAGGGACTGCCGTGTTCAGACAAAATGGCACCAATACACAGAGCTGCTAAAACAGATCCTAACAAGAAATATGACACAAATACATTTCATATACGTACAGTATTGTTGTCACACATTTTAGGAGATAATTTATAGCCAGTGTTATGTGCTTCTGTGTTTTGCACTTATGACCATTAATACACTGGGTAGCTCAGAAACCTTGACTAATATCTGAGTTTCCCGGTTCACAGCACAGTGGTTAGCACTGCTGCCTCACAGTACCAGAGACCTGGGTTCGATTTTGGCCTTGGGTGACTGTGTGGAGTTTGCATGTTTTCTCCTTAACACGTGAGTTTCTTCTAAATGCTTCTGTTTTCTCCCACAATCCAAAGATGTGTAGGTTAGGTGGAATAGCCATGGTAAATACGTGGGGTTACAAGGATAGGGCGGGGATGTGGGCCTGGGTAAAGTGCTCTTTCGGAGAATCAGTGCAAACTCAATGGGCTGAATGGCCTTTTTCTGTACTGTAGGGATTCTATGATTCCATGATATACACAAGTAGAAGTAGCTGGTTGCTAATTGTGAGTGCAGAGGCCCTACACCTTACTGTGATAAGTTATTAAATGGCTGAGTACTTGTTACAATCACATCCACGCCTGTAATGTCTGCTTATCCTACTTACATTCGAGCACATCTTCCATCATGTTGCTGCTCTTGAGGTAGCTTGCAATGAGTCAGAGGTATAAAAGTTTAGAGCTGTGTAGAGTGACCCTGGTTGTCACTGGCAACACTGCCTGTGTGATGGAGATTGTCAGCAGATCATGATCCAACAGAACGGGAAGCAGTATCACAGCCTGAATAGATTGTGAAAACAGTTGTACTGCATGGATATTTTCTAGTCTTGAGAAATACTTTATTTCATGGTTGCCATTGAAGGACCGATATCAAGACCTCTTGAATACCTTGACATGCCATATTCACTTCAGATACTCTGGGATGTGTTGTTTTTAAACTTGTTCTTAGGATGTGGGTGAAGCTCATTTATTACCAATTCCTGAAAGCATTAAGAACCAATCATGTATTGTTGGAGTGGCATTGCAAACAGCTCAGGGTAGATCCAAGTGACAGGTTCCATTCCCTGAGACTATTAATGAAGTAATTTTATTTTCAAGCAATCCAATTGTTTTCATGTTTATTTTATATTGTGCATGGCAGCCCACACTTTGTCAAATTTACTGAATTCCTTGGAGGAAAAGTTGAACTCATAACCTCGGATTGCAGGTCCAGTAAGATAACCACAAGTATCAAGACACATATATCTCTGAAGAAGGAGCAGGCAATACCAATTTTTGCCATAGTGGTATTTTGATCAGCAAGAAAGAACTGAATAAGATGTTCAGACAAAGACGCTTAATTTCGACCGAACAGTTGCAATTAAAAACATCTTTAATTGCTCACTTTTTCTAACCAGTCTGTGCCTTCTCTTCATTGATTATTTCACATGGGGAATTGCTGGCAAAGAAACACTTTGTCAAAGCTTTTCGTCTTGAACTCATCAGGACTATTCGTAAGAATACCAATGTCAGGGGAAACAGCAAATGAACACAGTATGAGAAGAGTGTGCTGGTTGGTTGGTAAATTGACTCTGATTGGTTGGGATGTTGGCATGGAGAATGCACCAGTTGAGGTGACTGACAGTTAACTGCCCAGCATTGTTTGAAGTTTAAACCAGGCAGCTTGACTCTGATTGGTCAAGATATTGTTCTGAGGAACAAATCAATGAATGGCTGTCATTTATTTTGTTTAGCTGAAACATACAATGTGTATACCTGGTCATTCTGTCTGTGTATTAATATATGCACCTTCCAGTACACAGAAATGTGCCACACTGCAAGTCTGATTAACAATCTTAAATTGGTTATCAGCATAATTCTTAGCACACTGAGTGTTATTTAGAAAATGTTGTCCAATCTCAGAATCACATCCAGTGTTGGCAGAATGTACTTTGGCTTCACAGCAACATCCTGTTAGTGGCAAATACCGCTCATGTTGCCACTGCATAGTAGTTGTGTGAAAGTTAGCTCCACCTGTTGCTCAAATTGTCTAGCGCACAAATAAGTAATACGGTTTATGAATTTTAGTGCCAGTCTGATGCCAGGTATGTAGTCTGTACAGTACAATGACTGGTGCATCATATTAAACAGCATTTTCCTTCCACTGTTTACAAAGGGCAAGGTACAGACTATACCCAATCAGCCCATGTGTGCAGAAACTCAAAACAAGTGTCCAACATTAGATGCGATTCCACGATTGGACAACATTTGCTAAATAATCCTCAGTGTGCTAAAAATTTTGCTGGCAACTAATTTAAGATTGTCAGTCAGACTTGCAATGTGGCACATCGTTGTGTATTGCAAGCTACATATATTAATACACAGGGCTCTGTTCTCTGCAGGCAGCAAGAATTCGTGCACACATTGTGCCTGTTTCAGCTACACAATTAAGTGAAACCCATTTGTTGGTTCATTCCTCAGGGCAATGCCTTGACCCATCAGGGATAATCTGCTTGGCTTAAATTTGAAACAATGCTTAACTGTTGACTGTCAGTCACCATCACTGCCCTGCCCCTGTCTACGTCAACGGGGATGAAGTAGAAAGGGTTGAGAGCTTCAGGTTTTTAGGTGTCCAGATCACCAACAACCTGTCCTGGTCCCCTCATGACGACACTATAGTTAAGAAAGCCCACCAACTCCTCTACTTTCTCAGAAGACTAAGGAAATTTGGCATGTCAGCTACGACTCTCACCAACTTTTACAGATGCACCATAGAAAGCATTTTTTCTGGCTGTATCACAGCTTGGTATGGCTCCTGCTCTGCCCAAGACCGCAAGGAACTACAAAAGGTCGTGAATGCCCAATCCATCATGCAAACCAGCCTCCCATCCATTGACTCTGTCTACACTTCCCGCTGCCTCGGCAAAGCAGCCAGCAGAATTAAGGACCCCACGCACCCCGGACATTCTCTCTTCCACCTTCTTCCTTCGGGAAAAAGATACAAAAGTCTGAGGTCATGTACCAACCGACTCAAGAACAGCTTCTTTCCTGCTGCTGTCAGACTTTTGAATGGACTTACTTTGCATTAAGTTGATCTTTCTCTCCACCCTAGCTATGACTGAAACACTACATTGTGCACTCTCTCGTTTCCTTCTCTATGAACGGCATGTTTTGTCTGTATAGCGTGCAAGAAACAATACTTTTCACTGTATGTTAATACATGTGACAAAAATAAATCAAATCAAATCATTCTCCGTGGCAATACCTCAACCATTGAGAGTCCACTTGTCAATCAAGGAGCACTCTCTTCTCATTGAATATGAATTTGTTGTTTTCTTTGACATTGGTATTCTTATGAATTGTCCTGATCAATGACAGATGAAATGCTTCAACAAAATGTCTCTTTTTTTCAACAATACTCTAGTTTTGTGCTACCAAATAACTGTTAATATGGGGAAGTTGAGCAGACAGCACTTACCCCACAGAAACATTAGATAATCCTAGGCATCTCAATTTTTTCAATTTTATTGATTCTAATGCTTAAGCGAAGCTTTCACTTGCAGTTTGGATGGGAATCCAATGATTTAAATCTCCATTGATTTCTGAGCTCTTGCTTGCCCATTCTGTGTGGTTGCCCATGACTTAATCAGTGGAAATATAGCCTTCGATTTTAATTGAATGAAAACTATACCCAGCTTAACGGGCACCTGTGATTAGTTGTTTGAAGATTTTCTTGGCACATCAATGATGCCGACAGCACATTCTTAGGCAATACTATTGCACATCAAATACAGAAAATCTACAATTCAGCATTTCATCTTGTTAGCAGTGTGAGCAGCAAGATGGGCAACTTCACCTCAAGGGTTAATACTCTGACTCAGTCACATCCGCCACTTACTCCAGACATTGCCATTTCAAAAGTTCCCAATACTCAGGTAAAACTGAAATTCACAAGCCTACCTGAGCCCAAGTATGTCTGAACTGTGCAGTGAGCCACAACACTCATATTAATTTTATATCTAAAGTTCAATATATAGGGATGTGAAAAAGTAACTGTATCTTCAGGTTAGAGATGCACAGATGTAAGCTTAATGTTCACTGCAAGAGTCCTGAAATTGTGGAATATTTTCCAGAATGTTATTGATTATTTCAGCAGTGTGGACATTTGGAAGTATGAAAAATGGAATCCATTCATATAGAGTCATAGAAACCCGACAGTGCAGAAAGAGGCCAACTGGCCCATCGAGTCTGCACCGACCACAAGCCCACCCAGGCCCTACCCCCATATCCCTACACATTTACCCACTAATCCCTCTAACCTACTCATCTCAGGACACTAAGGGGCAATTTTAGCATGGCCAATCAACCTAACCCGCAGATCTTTGGACTGTGGGAGGAAACCGGAGCACCCGGAGGAAACCCACGCAGACACGAGGAGAATGTGCAAACTCCACACAGACAGTGACCCAAGCCAGGAATTGAACCCAGGTCCCTGGAGCTATGAAGCAGCAGTGCTAACCACTGTGCTACTCAACTGATATGACATGGGATGAAAGGGTTGCACACGGGTAGTTTGACACAAACTGCTGTTTGCATTAGTTGTGCAGAATGGCTACAGCTCTTAAATTCACAAGATTAAAGGAAACATCTTGAATAGGCAGCCAGTTGCATTAACTAAATTCTGTATCAGAGGTTCTCCAGAGCAGGCAGTGGTATTACACACAACTTGCTGCCACTTAATGATAAGTTATTAAAAATAGAAATTAGACAACAGTATTTAGGACTTAACAACAAACAAATAATGGTTGGGCTTTTGCAGTAATTGCAAATTTTGATAATTTTACAGATTTGATTATTAAAATTTATGAACAGAATCATAAAGTTGATTTTATCCCACAATAACAATGCATATGATTTCTTGACTTTTCACCATTTTATTTTAATAAAGTAGCTATTGGATACTCAGCAACATTGTTTGTGACTATATTAGGCATGGAGTTCATTATCAGCAATAAGTTCTATCATGCAGAATGAAGCTGGCTTGCTGTAGCTGAGGATGGTAATTCAGTCCTGCAATAGAAGTCCGAGCACAATCATGCAACAGGTGATTGGTGAGCATTATGGATAAAAAGCTGAGCTTGCCTGTGAACATAGGGTCGGCTTATTGTCACAGATTGATAGTTTTCTCGTCACTTAGCAGGTGACATACTGAAATACACTGAGGTTGGGGACAGGGTTTCCTGCACCGACTGCTTTTAAGGAACTGATCTTTGGCCCCTGCGATGCGTTTTCTTTTTTTGGTACAAGTATGGTTGAGACAGTTGAATTTCCCATTGAACACGGAGGTCAGAATTCACCAGTCTCCCATGCCCTGCTACCATTACCAGCGAGAACGGAGAATTTGGCGCTCAGCCAAATCTCTGTTCATAGCAGCGGGACCGGATAATCCAAGCCACAGGTGAGGTTGGAGAATTCTGGTCAGAGATAAAACTGGCCAGTTCCCAAGAATCCAAGATTTTTTACATATTCATCTTGGGATGTGAGCATTGCTGGTAAGGCCAGCATTTTATTGTGCATCACCCATCTACATAGAGATGGTGTTGGTGAACAACCTTCTTGAATTACTACAGTCCAGGAGCTATAGGACACGGACAATGCTGCTAAGTGAGAGCTAAGATGAAAGAAGAAATGATATTTTTCCAAGTATCGGCAAAGAGGTCCCAACCTGTAACCTGCGCTTGTTGACAAATTATTTATGCAACTGGTCCAGTTAGGTTTCTTGTCAAAGGCGATCCTTAGTGGGTTGTTGGTGGGGCATTCAATGATAGCAATGCCACTGAATATAAAGGAATGTGATTATATTCCCTTTTATTGGAAATGGTCATTGGCTGACACTTGTGTAGTGTAAATGTTACTTGCCACTTTTCAGTCCAAGCTTCAATGTTGTCCAGACCTTGCTGCATATGGACACAGAGTGCTTTACAATCAGGGGAGCTGTGAATATAACTGAAAGCAGTGTTATCATCAGTGAACATCATCACTTCTGATTTTATGATGGAGACAAGCTAATTAGGGAAGTAACAGAAGATAGTTGGACGGGGCGGCACAGTAGCACAGTGGTTAGCACTGCTGCTTCACAGCTCCAGGGACCTGGGTTCGATTCCTGGCTTGGGTCACTGACTGTGTGGAGTTTGCACATTCTCCTCGTGTCTGCGTGGGTTTGCTCCGGTTTCCTCCCACAGTCCAAAGATGTGCGGGTTAGGTTGATTGGCCATGCTAAAATTGCCCCTTAGTGTCCTGGGATGCGTAGATTAGAGGGATTAGTGGGTAAAATATGTAGGGATATGGGGGTAGGGCCCGGGTGGGATTGTGGTCAGTGCAGACTCGATGGGCTGAATGACCTCTTTCCGTACTGTAGGGTTTCAATGATTTCTATGACTTGGGATACAATCCTGAGGACCTCCTGCAGTGATATTCAGGGTTGGCATCTTCCAGTCCATGGACAGTTTTGTCTGACTTTCCTTGATTTCAATTTTACTAGGGTACCATGATGCTGGAATTGGCCAAATACTGTCTTGACGTCAACAGCCACCCTCAGCTCATCTCTGAAATTCAGCTCTTTTGTCTAAGTTTAGACAAAAGTTGTAATGTGACCTGGAGTTGCATGATCCTGGCTGAGTCCAAACTGAGCATCAGTAAGCTGGTTATTGCTGAGCTAGTGACATTTGATAGCACTGTTGGTGACACCTGCCACATCTATGCTGATAATCAAGAGCAGACTGATGGGGTGATGATTGGTTCGGTTGGATGCTATTTGTGGACAGGACACTCCTGGGCAATGTTCCATTTCATTGGTTACATGCCAGTGTTTTGTTGTACTGGAACAAAGGGGTATGGCTAGTTCTGGAGTACAGGCTTTGAGCACTGCACAGTCAGGATTTTGTCAAGAGCTATATGCTTAGTTGTATCCAGTGTGCTCAGCTGCTCTTGATATTATGAGGTGTGAATCAAATTGACTTTAGATTGGCATCTGTGATGGTAGGCACCAAAAGAAGAAACCGAGATAGACCATCTACTCAGCACTTTGGCTGAAGGTGATTGTAAAATTTCCAGCTGAGATTAGCAAACTGCATAAAGAAGTTTAAAGCTGTTCTATCAAAAATGACCTTTGTTCAGAATATACTGCACAGATTGTATTCACTCCTTTTAAAGTCTTAATTCAATGTATACTGCACATAGGGCTAATAATATGCCCATAAAACCGCAGCACATTTGGTGCTACCTCAGCACTTCATGGGATGCTTAAACCGAAGGCTTAGTTTTGGTTTTGCTGTTCTTCCATCTATTTTTATGCTTTTTGCCATTTATCGCTTTTGGAACGAGCACATTTGCCATCAAATTCTTAAAGCTATCCTCCAAATATTACCTCGTCCTATCATTTATGTCCAGTGCAGCCCAGAGTTTTGGAAGAAGACCATAACCGGCATGCCAGGCAAATGTTCAGTTAGCACTCACCTTTAAGATGAGTGAACAAGGTGAAACATGTGGACCTGGTGAAACATTTATGTACGGACAAATTCTGAATCATTTGTATGCAGAGCCCAAAGCTTACTGTCATAGAGCTGTGCAGTCTGCTGCAGCCTGACATACAAACCACTTCAATACAGGACAATTGTGGCAGTGGCTACAAGGGTAATACATTTTTAGCCAGAACTGGCTCAAGGGATCAAATATTTTCATTCTCTGCTGTATTTTTTTCTAATTTTATGATTCCACCGTTTATTTCCTTGTAACTTGAATAGCTTTAACTTCTGTTGAACTGTAACATCGTTTGACACAATTGGCAATTGATAGAAACTTGTAAGTCTTTTACATTAATCTAAGATGGCTACGACTGATGGTTGCTAATATTGCCATTGCAGAGTTCTTCCAACGTTTATGCAGTTTGGCTATATATTTTCTTAAACATTTTCACCAGCTGTTCAATTTTCCTGATACATTATTCAAATCATCCAACAAAAAAGAATAATCAATCCCCATCCTAAATTTAAATGTTGGGGTGAACAGATAACAGCTGGATTTTAAGTAATAGCAGCCACATGTTTCACCCAAATTAACATCCTTCTATGACAAGACATTCTGTAAAATTCCCACCTCTGAAAGCCTGAGCTCCCCACTTGCGATTTAAATTTTAAAATTCACCTCCCGTTGGTCAAAATATTAGCAGCGATTGGAGGTGGAGGCGAATGAGAGATGTTTTTAATTTTACATCTGCTCTCTTGATCAGAATGAAAAATATTCTTTATAATACAAGCAACCCATGGTACTGTGAATTGAAAGGAGACCTTCTATGCTCCTGGGATTTTATGACAAGCTTTCAGTTACAATAATTTCCTCAGTTTCTTGCTGGCAAAAGCTTTGCTAGTCAGCATTTCTGATAAGTAATATCTTGAATTGTTCTTTGGAAAAGCATGCATGATGGACTGACTGCAAGGCAGATTGTACACCTTGTACCTTTTTCATTATTATCAACAAATTTCCTCTATAATATATTGATTCCATGTCATGTCAGGTAAGTTTACTGATGCGTAACCAATTCGTGGATTTTGATATGGATTGCACTGCACGCATAATTCCCCTTTGTTTCACAAAACAAATGCTGCTTTGGAAATATACGACACAAATGATTTATTTAATGTTGGAAACGAACCAGATAAACATGGGAAGATGGTTAATATCCATAGAGTTAGCTTTAAAATGAACTCCTATCAAATGGAAATTTAAATAAAGCTTTAAAAATGAATACATTGCAGTTATTTTTCTATAATGATAATTATCTTGATGAGAGTTGGCATGAGCTGGTAGTTACTGTTGTGATCACGATTTATTTTCACAACCAATTGTGACAAACTCTGTACTTGACAAAAAATGTTTGCATTTGTGGGATATTGCTTTAAATCCCGAGTGAGACTAAGGAGTTTTCTGGAAAGGGAGGTGTTGTTCGGTGCCTGGTGATAAGGTCATGAGACTTCTGTGTTACAGATAACAATGAGACCCGAATTCCAGAAGAATAGAATTTCTACAGTGCAGAAGGAGGCCATTTGTCCCATCGAGTCTGCACCGACAACAATCCCACCCAGGGCCTAGCCCTGTAACTCCATATATTTATCCTGCTAATCCCCTGACACTAAAGGCCTGATTTCACCATTTTGATTCGACGTGCTGGGCGGACTTGAATCTGGGAGTGTTTCAGATCTGACTTTTAGACCCGTTTTCCGGCTCTCCCATACGCACTCTGCCTGAAGAAAAGTTAGTGATTCTGAATCGCACTGCAGAAGACTGGGGACGGGGCTTATTGCACCTGAAACACTGCTGCTCTGATCGGAGCCTTCAACTGCACATGCGCAGTAAAAAAAATAGAAAAACGCTCCCCTGCCACATCGCTCCCAGGCCGAATAATGCCTTCCTCCTGGCCCCCAGAGACATTGCCCCACCCCCACAATATTACTGTCCCCTTTATCCCCCCAGCTCCCTGTTACCCAGACCGATCGCGGCCCCCCTTCCCCCATCCCCCCCACTGATCGCACGCAGAGTGGCAGCAGACCAACCCCCCCACCAATCGCACACAGAGTGGCAGCGGAACCTCTCTTCCCTCCCACTGATTGCACGCAAAGTGGCAGCGAACCCCCATTTCCTCCCCACCAATCACACACACAGTGGCAGCAGACCCCCCCTTCCCCCCCACTGATTGCATGTAGAGTGGCAGCAGACCAACCCTCCCCCCCCACCGATCGCACACAGAGTGGCAGCGGAACCCCCCTTCCCTCCCACTGATTGCACACAAAGTGGCAGCGAACCCCCACTTCCTCCCCACCGATCACACACAGAGTGGCAGCAGACCCCCCTTCCCCCCCCATTGATCGCATGTAGAGTGGCAGCAGACCCCCCTTTCCTCCAACCAATTGCATGCAGAGAGGTAGGGGCCCCCCCTGCCACCCCGCCCCCCCACCAGAGAGCCATCTGACCCACCTCCCTCCCCCCCCCATCAGAGAGCCATCTGACCCACCTCCCTCCCCACCTAGCCAGAGAGCCATCTGACCCACCTCCCTCCCACCCTAACCAGAGAGCCATCTGACCCACCTCCCTCCCTCCCCACCAGAGAGCCATCTAACCCGCCTCTCTCTGCTTCCCCCCCCCCACCAGAGAGCCATCTGACCTCCCTCCCTACCTCCCCCCGACCACTGATCTGAGTCAGAGAGCCACCGGAAGCTCTGAACTTACTTTCTCAGAGGCTGGAGCGCCCAAATCGGACCTTTGCGGACCATGTCTGTTTTGCGCTGAATCTGGACGGACGAATGTGGTGGTAAAGAGGGAAGAGTTGGTAAAATTGGGCCTCCAGCCTATTAATTCAATTTAAATGCATTCAAAAGCATTTAAATTGCCATCGCGCCTGTTTCAGGCACGGTCCTGATTGCAGCCATTTTCAGCCATTGGTAAAGGGGGAATGGCCGTGGAGGTGGTCACAGATCGTGCGACTCGCCTCACGCCCAACTTTACCAAGTTTTCGCGCCCGCAAATGGGCGCAACTTGATGATTACATTGGGCCCTCAGCGTCAATTTACTATGGCCAAACAACTTAACCTGCACATCTTTGGATTCTCTTTTCTTTCTTCCTGTAATAGTGTGTCTTTTGAATAGGAATTGTGTATGTTACTTCATCTCCAAATATGTGATCAGGTTGAATAAACACCAATATGCTTTCACAGATTTCATCGATAGAGAGTTATTTATTCATGCATTCACCCCAACAGTCTCATGTTAAGTCACTCAGTTGACAAGCACACATACATGAGAAAGATATTTAAAGAGAATAGTGCACTTTTACAAGTCATAAACTAAAGAATAGTTTGGCATTCACATGATTGGATCTTCTTAGGAAAAAACATGTATTGCAAGCCCAGAGAAAAATACTTTTTCATTCCTGATGGGTAGTCTAGGTGCATTCAATAGCCAGAGTTGTATATCAGGATCAATGCAGGACTCCCTTGAAGAGATAGATTTTCAGCTTGTCGCAAAGTGAGTTACTTGTAATGTTCTTGCCAGCAAGTCAATTTTCTGTATTGGTGGACTTGAAAAGGAATAGGCATGGAGATATTACGGTGATGCCATTGCCAAGTCTGAAGGTTTAGGTCTCATTGCTTTATTCTGTTGCTGTTGTTTCTGCAATTGTTTGTAGGCAGACTGGTTTCTCCCTCTTGTTTGGAGTAAATTATATTGGTTACCTGAATAGAGATTTGATTAGATGACCACATAATTAGTACTTCTATTGTTCTCCCATTGCTATACCATAGAGAATAGATGGTGGCCATTCACGCATCCTTCTTATTTGACTGTTCTTTTTCCCACAGCTCTCATTGTTAGGTTTAAAGCTTAGAAAGGGTAAATCTAGGACCATAGAACCATAAAAATGTTATGGTGCCAAAAGAGGCCATTCAGCCCACCATGTCTGTGCTGGTCAAAAAGAAATAAAAGCAACTAGCTGCTTATTTTAATCCAATTTGCCACTATGAGCGGCACGGTGGTACAATGTTTAACTCTGCGCCTCACAGTGCCAAGGACCCAGATTCGATTCACTGCTGGGGTCACTGTCTGCAGAGTCTGCACGTTTTCTTTGTGTGAGTTTCCTCTGAGTGCTCTGGTTTCCTCCTAAAGTCCAAAAGATATGCTAGTTAAGTGTATTGGCCATGCTAAATTCTCCCTCAGTGTACCCAAACAGGTGCCGGAGTGTGGCAACTAGGGGACTTCTCAGTAACTTCAATACAATTTTAATGTAAGCCTACTTTTGACACTAACAATTAAACTTTAATCCCATTTTCCAGCACCTGATCTTGCCGGCTACAGCATTTCAGATGCAGATCCAGGTAACTTTTGAATGAATTGAGCATTTCAGCCTTAACCAACAACTCAGGCAGTGAATTCCAGATGCCCACTATGCTCTGGGTGAACAGACTTTTCCTCATGGCCCGTCTAATCCTTCTACCAAATACCTTAAATCTATGTCCCTTGGTAATTGACCCCTGAATCAGGGGACTCAAATTTTTCCAGTCTATCCTGTCTAGGCACCTCATAATTTTGTACATCTCAATTAAATCATCCCTTCGCCTCCTCTGTTCTTTGGAAAACAACCCTAACTTCTTCAATCTCTCCTCATAGCTACAATTTTCAAGCCCTGGCAATATTCTTATAAATCTCCTCTGCAATCAAAGTAGAGCAATTATGTCCTTCCTGTATTGGGGTGACCAGAACTGTATACAAGACTCCAGCTGTGTCCTAATCAGTGTATTGTACAATTCCATCATTACATCCCTGCTTTTCTATTCGATATCTTGCCTAATTCCATATGCTTTCTTAACCAACTTGTCCACCTGTCCTGCCATGTTCAAGGACCTGTGGATATGCACTGCAAGCTCACTTCTGCAACCCCTCTCAATATCTTCCCATTTACTGAGTATATTCTTGCTTTGTCTCTTCCACCCCCACCCCCCGCCCCACCCCAAATGCATTTCTTCACACTTTTACAGATTGAATTCCATTTCCCACTTCTCTGCCCAATTAACCAAACCATTGATATAATTCTGCAGTTGACTGCTGTACTCTTCACTGTCAACTAAATGGCCAATTTTCATGTCATGTTCAAATTTCCCAATCATGGCACCCTCATTTAAGTATAAATCATTAATATATGCAACAATTAGCAAAGGCCTGAGTACTGAGCCCTGTGGAACACCACTAGAAACTGTTTTCCATTTGCAACAGCATCCATTGACCATTACCCTTTGTCCACACACGTCATGGGATGGGGAGGAACCACTGTTGGAGCAAAGGAGAAGAGATTAGACTTGTGTATTAGTTATGTCAGACCCCTATCTTGTGGAAATATTACATTAGTAATAAACTGTTCCTGTTGAAACCACAATGAGTCACCTTCAAATTTACCCAACCTTACTGAGAATGACATCTGAAAAAAATGAACCTAACTCCCAGTTGCTGGGAAGACATGGTTCAGATAAGAGGCAAAGTCATGAACTGGGTTGTGATCTTGGTTGCAATGGGAATGAGAGTTAGCTACTAAAAGGATAAATAGGAACTAATTGGGGCTTCACATTGCACCTTGTGTTCAGCAGCAATGCATGTAGAATTCTTGTGTGGAGAATAAAGAAATCACTCTCAGGTAGTAGTCAGTTATTCTGTTCAGCAGACTAGGAGACAGGGGTTCTTGGAGGCACAGAGTGAGCTGGTTAAAAATGGCTGAAACCCAGAAAGCCGTGTGAATAGCTTTGAGGTAAAGAGTTGGCTGTTTTAACAGAAATGGCCCAAACATGTATTGGTTGGCTTGTTGAAAAGAAAAACTGGAAAACTGCACCATCAGCATTATCATGACCTGAGGAAAAGAGAGTTCATAGAAGGTGCCTTTTTGATGGTAATCGCACCTATGAAACTTTGTGAGTAAACGATGTAGTTGATCTACCTTGGATCGATAAATAATAGCATATTGTGGAACTGCGTCACTGTGTAATCACAGTAAGAAGTTTAACAACACCAGGTTAAAGTCCAACAGGTTTATTTGGTAGCAAAAGCCACACAAGCTTTCGGAGCTGCAAGCCCCTTCTTCAGGTGAGTGGGAATTCCCGGGTGTGGTTCCTATTTTCAAGAAGGGGAATAGGGATAGCCCAGGTAATTACTGACCGGTGAGTCTAACGTCAGTGGTTGGTAAACTGATGGAGAAGATCCTGAGGGACAGGATAAATGAGCATTTAGAGAGGTTTAGTATGCTCAAGAATACTCAGCATGGCTTTGTCAAGGGCAGATCGTGCCTTACGAGCCTGGTGGAGTTCTTCGAAAATGTGACTAAACACATTGACGAAGTGAAGGCGGTAGATGTGGTTTATATGGATTTTAGCAAGGCGTTCGATAAGGTCCCCCATGCAAGGCTTCTAGAAAAAGTGTGAGGGCATGGGATCCAAGGGTCTGCTGCCTGGTGGATCCAGAACTGGCTTGCCCAAAGGAGGCAGAGAGTGGGTATAGATGGGTCTTTTTCTAAATGGAGGTCGGTCACCAGTGGTGTGCCCCAGGGATCTGTTCTGGGACCCTTGCTGTTTGTCATTTTCATAAATGACCTGGATGAGGAAGCGGAGGGATGGGTTGGTAAGTTTGCCGATGACACGAAGGTTGGTGGGGTTGTGGATAGTCTGGAGGGATGTCAGAAGTTACAGAGGGACATAGACAGGATGCAAGACTGGGCGGACAAGTGGCAGATGGACTTCAACCCAGATAAATGCGTCGTGGTCCATTTTGGCAGGTCAAATGGGATGAAGGAGTACAATATAAAGGGAAAGACTCTTAGTACTGTAGAGGATCAGAAGGACCTTGGGGTCCGGGTCCATAGGACTCTGAAATCGGCCCCGCAGGTGGAGGAGGTGGTTAAGAAGGCGTATGGTGTGCTGGCCTTTATCAATCGAGGGATTGAGTTTAGGAGTCCGGGGATAATGATGCAGCTATATAAGACCCTCGTCAGACCCCACTTGGAGTACTGTGCTCAGTTCTGGTCGCCTCACTATAGGAAGGATGTGGAAAAGATTGAAAGGGTGCAGAGGAGATTTACAAGGATGTTGCCTGGATTGAGTGGCATGCCTTATGAGGATAGGCTGAGGGAGCTCGATCTTTTCTCCTTGGAGAGACGAAGGATGAGAGGAGACCTAATAGAGGTGTATAAGATGTTGAGAGGCATAGATCGGGTGGACTCTCGGAGGCTTTTTCCCAGGGTGGAAATGTCTGCTACGAGAGGACACAGGTTTAAGGTGCTGGGGGGTAGA
Source organism: Mustelus asterias (assembly GCF_964213995.1). NCBI lineage: Eukaryota > Metazoa > Chordata > Chondrichthyes > Carcharhiniformes > Triakidae > Mustelus > Mustelus asterias. Next base: position 28,197,173 of record NC_135810.1, on the reverse strand, counting down.
TACAGGGGAGATGTTAGGGGTAAGTTTTTCACACAGAGGGTGGTGGGCGAGTGGAATCGGCTACCGTCAGTGGTGGTGGAGGCGAACTCAATAGGGTCTTTTAAGAGACTCCTGGATGAGCACATGGAGCTTAATAGGATGGAGGGTTATAGGTAGGTCTAGAAGGTAGGGATGTGCTGTAGTTTTTCTATGTTTCTATGTTTCTATGAAACAGGATAAGATCTGACTACAAGACATACCATGCTCATATATCGTATGAGTGATCAGTATTGAGGTTCACAGATGAAAAATGGCCACTTGGATGTGTTACTGAAGGACAGCAAGTGTCCACAAACCATACTCCAGCTATTTATGTCGAGGAAAGGACTAACGGAGAGAGGTTCACTAGGTTAATGTGTCACAGAGTTATGAGTGATGCTGCTTCTAAGTTCAGACTGGATTGGTGAGTGTCAGCCTAGATCAGTCAGCAGCACTCTATTCTTTGATTCTGAAAATGCTGCTAGGCTTGAACTCCTGGGGGTGAATTTCCATGAGTGCTTTCCCATTCCCCAAGGCAGAATCCCTACAGAAATGTGGCTCCCCCTCCATTATCCATTCTATGAATTTCTGAGGATGTGTTGCATTATTGGAAGCATCGGCTCTCAGTTGAGTCATCAAACTTTTTGATCAAATTTGAAGACAAGATGGCATTATTGACAGAACCTTTGTCACAATTTCTCCATTAACCATAACTGCCAAAACACTGACCATTCTCATTTTGTAGAAAATGGCTGTTTCTTTTCTGAAACCTTGCATGCAATCTTACCAAGAGTGTCATAAAAGTCTGAAAATGAGAGTGCTTCATGCCATTTTTTCAGTGAGCTCGGCCGTGCCATCTTCCTACACTCTTATCAGTTTTTTTGACAGTCGGGAGATTTGTGCCGGTAGGAAAGGGGCAGTGCCTATGCATTCCGTTGAAGCCAGGTTCAGAGCACTTGGTGCCATTGTGCAGACACCCCAATCTCCCAGTGAACTGGGAGACTTCCTGCCACCGCCCTCCTCCCCCCAGCAGACATTGGACCCCCTCCTCGTCATTGGCAGCTGTGTAAGCCCCCCATAGCAACATGTCATCATGGCATTGGGACCCCCTACCCGATGAGTCCCTCATCACGACTCTCTCTATAGCCCACCCCCTCCACAGCCACCCCCATACACCCACCCTCCCCAGTCAAATGAACCTTTGTTGTAGTGCGTCCAATTTAAGTATGGAGAACAAAGCTATGCACAGTTCCCCAGATAGGGGTCAGGACTGTCCAGCCTTGTGAGATGGCCAGCAGGAATCCTGATGCACCGCAGAATGGGGCATCCTCAAAAATCTCTAATAAATTTGTGAAAGAAAATTTCCCATTCATAAAAAAAGAAAATGCTAGAAAAATTCAGCAGTTAATGGAGGGAATTCGCCAGCCTCACAGCCATGTGTTTCTTGGCGGTGAGAGGTCGTACGCTGTTTACTGGTGGTAGGATTGTCTGGTCCCACTGCTGTAAATGGGATTTCCCATTGATGACACCCCACACCACTATGAAACCCACAGGAGGGGGTGCGCTGTCAACGGGACCAGAGAATCCTGCTGGTGTGAATGGCCAAATAAATCCCCCCAATGATGCGAGTTCATATGCCTCTTAGGGCAGAATTTTCCGGTCCCACTTGCCATGGGAATCATAGCGGGCGGGATACGGGCCATGCAAATGTCCGTAGGCCTCGGGCGGGATTTTCCGGTCTTGAGGCAAGCATGGCCGGAAAATCCCGCCTTTAGTTTCTCCTTCCATAGATGCTGGCAAATCTGCTGAGTTTTTCCAGCTTTTTCTGTTTTCATTTCCAGTATCTGCATATTCTGCTCTCCAGTTGTAAAGCCATGTTCAGTTTACTTTGGTTATACTATGATTTTGTAAGTGGATTGTTAAGTCATCCTTAATAACTGATTCCAACCTTTTCCCAATGGCTGATTTCAGGATAACTGACCTATAGTTCCCTGGTTTCTCTCTCCCTTCTTTCTTGACTGGTTTTTCTAACTTGTGGTGAACAGAGACCATTCGAGAATCCAGGGAATTCTGGACAATCAAAACCAGTGCATCCACTATCTCCGCAGTTCACTCTTTTATATCCGTCAGATGTAGGCCACTGGATTCTGGAGATTGTTAGATTTTACTACCTGAAGTCTTCCCACTACTTTTTCTCTGCTGATGTAAATAACCTTAAGTTGTTCACATTTTCCAACCCCTTGGGTGTTCTTTATTTCTGGTATGCAATTTGTGTCTTCCACTATGACAGTCACAGAATATTTGTTTAATGTTTCTCCCATTTTTACATTCCCCATGATAATTTTTTCTGTTCTGCCTCTAATGGACCAACACTTTAGCTATTCTCCCTCCTTTTTATGTACTTGTAAAAGGTCTTACAATTTGTTCTTATAGTCTTGGCTAGTTAACTTTTATGTTTTAATTTTTCCTTTTTTAATCAATATTTTGGTCACTCTCTGCTTGCAAATAAAATACTCCCAATCCTCAGGCTTATTGTTATTCCTTGCAACATGATAAGCCTCTTCTTTTCATCTAATACTTTCCTTAACTTCCTTAATAAACCACAACCGATCTTCTTGTTGAGGTTTGTTTTTTTCAAGGAATGCATTTTCTTGAACACTTTGAATTATTTCTTTAAGTGTTTCTCATGGTTTACTTACTGCCATTTCCTTTAAAATATTTACCCAATCAATCTTAACCAATTCTCTCCTTTTACTATGTAATTTATTTGTTTTAGTTTGTTCATGAATGGAGTACACTGGTTTCAAATTTAATATGGAATTCAATTGTATTTGATCATTGTTTCCCAGCAGGTCTTTTACAATGAAATTATGATTGTTGTGAAGTTAGGTAGAGTAATTGTAGATTGGGAGGTAGGAAGTTAGAATTTGGTGTTTGTAAAATTGTAAAATACAAGTACATAGACAGCCCAAATGGAAACATTCGTATTGAAAGGCCAAGCAGCAGTTTTAACCAAGACAACAGGCTTTTGAATTTTTTGAATTTAGCCAATCAATTTGAATCAGGCACTTAGATACCAAAAACCTATTAAATTTAAATCTGATCTTAGGTCAATCTTGGTCCTAAGATTGACAACTTAGGACCAATCTTATTGTGGGAAAGATTGATATGTCATCCTGGGTATAAAAGAAGGGGGCAGTGAGACAAAGAGGGTGGAGCAACTGCCACCTGCCAGAGCTACAACTCTCAGCTCTCTCTCTCTCTCCCTCTCTCTCGAGAATCACTGGCTCTCATAGCTTCATCTATGTCTTAGAGAAAGCACCATCTAGGTAGCAAAGATGCCAAAGATGAAAGAAGTTCCAGGCAGAATAATCAACAGAGAAAGCCCAGAATATTCTGGAAGACACAAAGCCTGGTTGTAATTTAGAGAGTGACTAAATTTTATTTTGTTATTGTGTAGGAATTGTATTTATTTGAACAGCATACAATTAGAATCTTGTTACATGTTAATTTTAGAGAGAGTGTCAGGGGTTTATTTTTATTTAACCACGAGAAGTTGCTGAAGAGCAAGTTGCACCACTTCACACACACATTTTACAGATTATAGGGTGAGGTACTCTGCTTTGGGTGTTTCAGTGTTAGTTCTCAGAGGGGGGAATCAACCTCTGTTTTATAACACTATGTTACCCTGCCTTATTGCATATTAAAAGCTCAAAAATAATTATACTCTATATTGATTCCACAATGTATTGTTCCAAGAATGTTTTTGTCAAAGCATTCTACAAATTCATCTTCATGCTACCTTTGTGAATTTGATTCGCCCATTCTATCTGAAGAAAATTATCCCCACAAATAGTGCATTAGTTTAGTTACAAGCTCCAATAATTTTGTGCTTAATGTGCTGTCCAACTACTGTTAGGGGTCCTACAGTCTACTCCTACCAGATTTTTTAATGCTTGTTATTCATAATCTCCAGCCATACTAAGAAAGGTTTTATAGACCTGACCAGCGGGACCGCAGGCGGGTGGGCTGGTAATATTCTGCTATTGTACTTCCTTCCACATGCCTGCTTGCCTCCAATCTGGATGTGTCCATATGGATGGCAAATTAATGCCACCACAATATTTTAGGCTGGCAGGCAACCAGCGATGGTCAGTTTAGCCTGATCAAGCCTCAGAATGAGATGGGGCAGGGGCTAGGTCTCCTCAACAGACATCCTGTCCCAATGGGAGCCCCCCTCAGATGTCACCTTCACTCCTGGCCGGGTAACACTGCCCCCTCTCCCTTCCCTCCCCAGGACCTCCTGTCCAGGCCTGCCAAAAGACCCTCCAATATCTGACCTCCCATTCAGATCCTGGTTCTTCTCTGGGGCTGCATGTAGTTCCGGCAGTGACCACTTCTCCCAGTGATGCTACATGGACTGTGGTGCTGCTCGCCCATCAGATTGGCCCACAGCTCTTGGAGGAAGAACCTTCACCTTAGATGGGGCAAAGGCCTGAATCCAGCCAATTAGCACTCCACAGAGCATTAAATAGAAGTGAGACAGCAACTGTGTGCAGTGTGTAGTCCATCAAACTGCTTCCTCATCATTCTGCATTGACAGCGAGTGAAGCGAAGGTTCACCGGGCTGCTGCCTGGAATGGCAGGATTGTCATATGAGGAGAGATTGGTCAACTGGGCCGGTATTCTCTGGAATTTAGAAAATTGAGAGGGGATCTCATTGAAATGCATAAAGTTCTGACAGGGCTGGACAGACTGGATGCAAAGATGTTGTTTCCTCTGGTTATCTAGAATAAAGGGTCACCATCTCAGGATACGGAGTAGGCCATTTAGGACTATTACGAGGAGAAATTTCTTCACTCACAGAAGGTGATGAACCGATTGAATTCACAGAAGGCCAAGTCACTGTGTATATTTAAGAAGGAAATAGATAAATTTCTCGGGGGAGGATTTTTGCACTCTCCGTGGCATGTTTCTCAGTGGCAGGAGTCCCGCCACTGTCAATGGGATTTCCCATTGATTCCACTCCCTAATGCTGGAAAACCCATGGAGGAGGTGCACCATCAGCGGGACTGAAAGACCGCGCCAGCAGGAAGAGCCAGAAAATCAGCCCCCTAGTCTCTAAAGTTGTCAAATATATGAGGAGAGCTCAGGAATATGTTATTGAGGATCAGTCATGACCATACTGAATGGCAGAGCAGGCTGAAAAGACCAAATGACCTTCTCCTGCTGCTATTTTCTATGTCTAACTTTTATTCCAACACACCTTAACTGGGGCAAAAAATCCTGTCACTCTACAAATGGGGTTTTTTGTCAGTTACAACAGGTAGAGTAGATGATTCTTCAAGAAATAAATCACCTCCATTGTTCTCAACATACTTTGGATGTTTCTTATATCAATGTCTTATTAATAAAATGGGGTGGGATTCTCTGTCCCTCGCCATGCCGTGTTTCTCATGGTGTGAGGCAGCCTGCTGTTGACTGGTGGTGGGATCCTTTGGTCCCACAAGTGTCAATGGGATTTCCCATTGAATCCATCCTCCACTGCCGGGAAACCCATGGAAGGGGTACATCGTCGGCGGGACCAGAGGGGCCCACTGGTGAGAAGAGTGGAAAAATATCATCCATTGTTAAGGTTTAATTGCAATTATATTGTCATTGTTTAAATGGCAATTATGTTGTTATGATGTGGAAATGCTGGTGTTGGACTGGGGTGAACACAGTAAGGAGTCTAACAACACCAGGTTAAAGTCCAACAGGTTTATTTGGTAGCAAGCGCCACAAGCTTTCGGAGCGCTGCTCCTTCGTCAGATGGAGTGGAAATCTGCTCTCAAACAGGGCACAGAGAGTGTCTGGAGGGTTTGGAAAAGTGTTGACTATGAACTGAGTCAATAAACTCTCTTCTGGCAAAGAAAACTGCTGTGTCTTCATTTTGTGGATCCAGTTACCATCTGAGAGATGTTTTGGAATCCGGAAAAACACACACATAAATGATCAGTTCTATAATTTCTGAAATACATTGATGATTGGAAATAAGCATCATGACAGTAGGATTGAGTTGCCTGCAATGACTTACAGAGCATATCTGTGAAGAAGTTTGATTGGGGAATAAGTTTTATTATTTTATTAGTTGACTGAAAGGCATCTTGATGATGAATCAATCACTTTCCAAAGTATATAAAAAGATTGGGAGCACTGATGAAGAAATAAACATAGTCTCCTTCCAAATCAGAAAAATCATGTCTACATTTGATGTTTTGAGATAACTTTAAGAGTTGTTAGAATGAAGTGCATTCCCATAATCAGCTCTTTGCCCAATATTATTCTTCCTAGAAACATCAACTCTTGTGATTGCAGCAATTATTAAACCAGTCTTGAAGCTAAAAAATCCAAATAGTCATGATTACAAGCATATATATCTGCATTTAATGAACTACGTTAAATGCAACACACTGTCGTACAACTGAGATTATTATTGAAAATACAAATTTATATTGTCATGTTATAAATATATTCTTAGAATATTAAGGGTGAGGGTATTATTTCACCTAGTTTTCGGAGAAGCCCATACCGATCCAGTTAGTAGGTAACTATTTGCATTTTGGATTTCATTAGCTAATCACTGAAGTTTGGAATTAATAAATCATGCACAGTATTTCCGTGTTTAATCCTGGGACCAGTGTATGTTGTTGAGTTACTCTGCCTGCCTCCTTGCATTAAGCTCTAAGCTGGAAGAACAGGGCTCAGTGAATATGTACTTAAGTATATGCCAAGAGTTTTACTCAACAGCCTCAAATAACCGGTAAGATTGCTAAGTGCTGAAATGGAACTGACTGTTCCACCTATGCTTGTTCTTCATTAAATTCAAAGTTAAATGTCAAATACCAGTATAGCTGACCATCTGAAAAGTTTTAAAATTCAGTCTAAGTGGTGCAAACCTGTGGTTTCACACTGCAATACTAAGTCAATATACAATTGGCAAAATAATATTACATTTACAGAATATTCCTGGAATTACAGAGAAAATTGCTCAGCAATTGAAAGGAGCAAGTTAATGTTCAGAACACTTTGCAGGCCTTGGGCCAAAATGTTAACCTGCCTTCCTTTTTTCATACCTTGATGGGTCTGCTATGTAATTTTCTGCATTTTCTGATTTTTGTTTTAGATTTTTAGTACTACTTGTTGTGTTTTCTCCCCTTTTTATCGACATTGAGGTTATAACGAGCAGTTTAGTAAAATTACACTCCAGGTTACAATCTTGGGAGTTCAAAACCAGAATTTGGCCGAGCAATTTCTAAATTCTTAATTAATAAAATTACCCCTGTTTTCAAAATGTGTCAGCATTGTATGAAAATTAGTTCACACTATGCAAGACATGCAATGCACCAACCACATTCATGTTTCAATTAATCTTTATGATGCAGCTTCCTACATATTTGAAGTTTTGACTCACCAGTACAATTTGGACTTTCCACCATGCAATGAAGTGGAATCCCCCAAGATAAACGTGTTTTCTCTCAATGGCTCAGAGAGTTTATCCATTGAATAGCTGACTCATAAAAACAAAATAGATTCCAGGTTCAATGCTTGATCAAAAGAAAGAAATGACTTGCATTTATGTAATGCCTTTCACAACCTCCGGAGGTCCCAATGCACTTTATTTAATTACTTTTGAAATGTAGTCACTGCTGTAATGTAGGCCTTGGCTCACCTTGCTTGAGGAGGTGGTAGTGACACTATAATTAAACAGAACAAACATTGGCGAGGATTCCTGCAACTGATTCAATAAACATCCCTCCCCTCCTCCCTACCCATGCTGGAAAAGCAACTGTGCTCAGCTGTGGTGTCCTTTGCTGTCAAATAGAACATTTACTATCAGTAGTCACATCTAAATAACAGCCTTTGGAATGGGGTACTGGGCGATTGTAGGTATCTTTGGATATCTACATCTGTAAACAATCCCAAAGAGGTGAGCAGGGGAAATGTTTGCTGGAAGAGAGATGTTCCAACTTTATTTTGATTCATTTATTGAACATGGGCACTGCTAGCAAAGCTAACACCTTACAGATTGTATATACTGCTGTCACTGTGAGTGGTGGTGAAGGCAATGAATGTTTCAGTTGGTGGATGAGGTGTCACTCAAGTCGTCCTGGATGTTGCTAAGCTTCTTGAGTGTTGTTGGAGTTCCACTTATCCATGCAAAGTGGGAATATTCCACCACACTCCTGACTCATGCCTTGTAGATGGTGGACATGCTTTGGGCAGTCAGGATGTGAATTATTCGCCACATGATTTGTAGCCTCTGATTTGCTCTTGTAACCATGGTACTTATGTGACTAGCCTAGTTCAGTTCCTGATCAATGAAAACCCCAGGATCTTAATGGTGGACATTCAGCAATGCTAATGCAATTGACCTTTAAGGGGAGGTAGCTAGTTCCTCTCTTATTGGTAATGGTCATTGTCTGGCACTTGTGTGACATGCATGTTGCTTGCCCCTTGCCAGCCCAAACCTGAATGTTGTCCAGTCTGGCTGCATGTGGACATTGACTGCTTTCATGTCTGAGAAGTTGTGAATGATAGTGAACACTTTTAAAGTGTCGCTTGATAACACTGTGGATGGCACATTCCATCATTTTGCTGATAATTGAGAGTAGACTGATGGAGAAGTAATTGGCTGAGTTGGATTTGTCTTGCTTTTTGTGGCCAAGATATACCTGGACAATTTTCCCCATTGCGAGGTAGATGCTAGTGTTGCATCTGTACTGGAACAGCTTACTAGCGACACGGCTAATTCTGGAGCACAAGTCTTCCTATTGCTGGAATGTTGTCACAGCCCATAGCCTTTGCAGCTTCCAGTGTCTTCAGCCATTTTTTGGTGGAATTAATCGACTTGACTGAAGACTGTGATTTGTGATGCTGGGACTCTTAGGAGGAGGTCAAGATAAATCATCCGCTCAACAATTCTGGCTAAAGAAGATTGCAAATGTTTCAGTCTTACCTTTTGTAATGATGTGCTGTTCACTGTCAGTGAGGTGGGGGTGTTTGTCGAGATGCTTCCTCTGGCAAATTGTTTAATTGTCCACCACCATTCATGACTGACTGTCGCAGGCCTGCAGCGCTTAGATCTGATCTGTTGGTTCTGGGATCTCTTTGCTCTGTCTATTGTATGCTGCTTCCACAAGTCAAATCTGGTAGGTACTCAGCCAGCTGAGTCCATAGTGTTGTTACGTTACTGCGCCACTGACACACATTGAAGCCCCTGGTCAAAGTACATTCTGTGCCCTATGGGTCTGCTGTAGATAGGTTCTCCAGTTGAATTAATTGCTTGAATAAATAGTCTAAGTGGCTTCCTTTTAAGGCGGAATTTCCTAAAACTAGGATAATAATGAAACTCCTTTGCGATTTCAACTTTATCTCGGTGATATTTGAGCATTTACTTCATCAAATCTCTAAAGAAAGATGCAGTGAATGCCACATTAGGTGAAATATGCAGAGCAATAGCCATGACCAGAAACATTTAGTTCAATCGGTGCAATCTATATTCATGTTATACAAAATAAAGATGGTGCAACTTGCAGTCTGGCAAATTATCTTATTTAACATTAATGGAACTTTATCTCTGCTTCTTATTCTGTATGTGGAGATGCCGTCCCAGAACAGAATCTTTCTCTGTGCAGTTTCCTGTGTTTCTTTTCATTCTACTTTGGATATACAATCTGGAATGTGTCTCTCCTGAGCAATTGACTCCTCTGGAAATTACTAGAGTGGGATATCTCACAGCAAATGATAAAGTCTAGACTGTTTAATTCACCCTTGAGATGCACTATATTTGAGCTGCAAAGTGCTGGAAATGAGAATCGATAATATCAGAGCAATGCAATAACTGGGACTCACTGCTCTATCTCCTTAACCAATGAAAGAAGTCTATGCTCGTTTGGAAGTTGGTAACAGACCACTGTAGATTTTAGACAATTCCGCAGAAGGCTGAACTAGGTGCCCCAGAATATACAACTAATATTCCAATTTATGTTGGGGAGATTCCCTGGATTTTGTTTCTCCTCGACAGTTATTTTTAAAGCACGGTTATACTCCACTTGATGAGAATTTGAGTAATGTCCACATGGAATAAAAACAAAAACACACTGTTAAAGTTTAATAGTGATTACATTGTTAAACATGTGATGGGTATTTGCACATTCATAAATGGGGATAGTGGGTGTGTGAGAGTAGTGTTGACTGTGAACTACATCAATAACTCTCCCCCGCATGTCTGTGGCTTCGCCAATCACTGTAAATCCAGTTAACAGTGGTTCTACAAAGACATATTACAGTCCATGTTTTACAAGTGCCATGGCTGAGAAGAAGGAAAAATATGATACATATAAATATATCCATCAGCTGGGTTACTTTATAAAGTCATTTTTTATGCTTTTCAAAATGGACAAGATGGCTCCAGCTAGTTACAGCCTGCTTCCAGAAGCTTCTGAGCAAGTTCAGAGTGAACAAAAACTAACACCTCAAAGGTCTGGAATGAAACACTCTCTGCATTGCATACACATTTCAGCCAAGCGAACACAGATGGCCTGTCTGCTGCAGCCAACTTTGAATAAAGACAACCCTTTGCAGGTCCTAATCTTCAATAATGGCGCTAATGGCCTTAGCATTAAGTATTCTATGGCCTCACTTAACAACCCTAAATCAGTATCACATGACCGAGGCTTGGGATGTCTGAATTCCTAATTAAACATCAAAGAGGTGGCAGCAGAAAGAGGTCTGGTCCTCATCAAAGCTGCTGGAACTTGTGCCTTCTCGGCTTACTCACTCTGTTCTCCCATCATGGAAATCTCGCTTCTTGAGAAATAGGATCATCCAACGGCTAACCATCCCTCGAAAGAAACATTCCATTTAACTTTTGCTTCTGGGCCCTGGACACATGTAAAACTCTAGATTGTGTTTTATTGTGGTTATGCCCTGAACACTCTTCCATTTTCATTGACCCCGTTTATTGTGCGAGTAAAAAGGGGTGGATGTTGTGTGTGTATGTGATTAAAAAATTATGATGTGGAGATGCCGGCATTGGACTGGGGTAAACACAGTTATTAAACAATTAATTTTATTTTATCTTACCTTGAGTTTTCTACAAGTTATTCACAGTGGGATGGAACATTCCAACTGGAAGGTTTGAGGAAAATATGTCACCATTTATAAAGCGGGATATCAGAATAAGAAAAGCACCTTTCTGTTTACGGACAGGTAGTGAGCAAGGAAATCAGGACAGTTTAAATTGACGCCCCCCCTCCCCGCCTCCCCCTCTCCCCGCCTCCCCCTCTCCCCCCCTCCCCACCCCGCAACATTCTGCCCATCACCCCCCCCCCCCCCCCCCCGCAACATTCTGCCCATCACACAAGGCAGAATCAGTTTAGTAGCAACGATTATTAAATTATTATGGGGGGTGGATTATAGGTAATTATAATCATGTTGCTACTATTAATTATTATGTGTGTTACCTAACTGAATGGTTTCCACACATTCAGACTATGCCTTAATTGAACACTGAAGGTGGAAATTCAGTGTAATTATGGCCTTCCTATCACAATTTTGCAGAAGGAAAATAAGCTTTCAACACTCTCATCTGAAACAAATATGGCCTCATTTAACTATGCAACCAACCCATGATACACAAAGCATCACAGTGAAATTCTATAGGTTCAGCAGATGGTAGATTCACAGCAAGCCTTACAGTTGGAGTAAATTTTGACATTTGTGTAGTTAACCAGCAGAGTTCACTGGTTGATTATCAATTTGCCAGCAACAGCTCCAAGGGGTTACTCACAGATTCATCATCTTCAATGTGGGAATAAGGATACATCTGTTTGTTTTTAAGGGATTAAGTACTTGAGGTGTTCTGTATCTATTGAATGGATTTTTATCAATTAGATTTTTCTGTATAGTAAAATCTGTAATTAATTTTCTCAACTCAATGTGGCTCCTGAGATCTGCCCATGGTGGATACTAGGTGAATTGGCACAGAAAGTGTGGAGGGAGAAACATAGGTGTGGTGTCATGGTTTGACATGAGTTGACATCAGGGCTATAAGGGTCCAAAGGGAGGATTGGGTGGCAGTTGGCACATGGACTAAATATGACCATGGTGATGAATGGAAGGGCCTGGGTTAACAGTGAATAGGCATAGGGGTTGTAAGGGGCCAGATATTTTGGGCTCAGGAAATCTGGCAGCTGTAGGAAGTGAGATTGGCTGGATCCAGCATGTATGTGACTTTCAGCACTACTCGTGGGCTGGGATCAGCAAGATTTTTCCCCCAGTCTCACAAATAAAATGATGTCCCTTTTCATGATTGGCCTGCCTCCCCCCCACCACCTCCCCCCCTACCCCCCAAACTTCTCCCGATATGATCCCCCTGAACTTTGACCCAAAATCTTCCTAACCTTTCAACTGCAATCTTTCCTAACCTTCCATCCACCTTCTCCTCCACCAGACCCTTGACCATAATGTCCTACAACATTCCATCGATGACCTTCCATGAGTTTTCATCCATATTCCATTCCAGCCCCCTATAAATTTCCGTTCACAGTCTCCTGAGCTAAGTTCATCTTGCAGAGTCAGCAAAACCATAATGGACTGAATGTCCTGAAATTGTGTTGCAAATAACCAGTGTTCCCACGATTTTGCCACAATGTCTTCTTTGGTTCAGTGGTTCATGTCAACACTTATCTGATTATGTTCCTGTGTAGGGTTTGCTTTACTCAGTTATATTTAAGTTGTTACTGTTCTCTAGCCCTCTGCCATTATAAAAGCTGCATTCTAATTCTCATTCACTCCAGGTTATAACCACATTGTGCAGTATGCTAGTCAATTTATCTACTTCAGTAGGTATGTAAATAGGTTGACACTCATTTAAATATCACTTCTGTACATCCTACAGTAATTCCTCGTTAAAATTGTGTTTGTGTTTTCTGAAAATCACTACTTTAAGTGAGACAATGTTAAATATGTCATCCGTTCCCAATGGAATCAATGCTAAGACCAGAGTTCGGTTCAATCAGACATTTCTTGCCCAGAAAAACAATGCGCAAATTGAAATACAGCACCATACATTTGCAGCACTGTGCATTCCTAGCTGCAATAGCTTGCAAAATCAAAGAAATCACTGAATATAACAGAAATGCAGTATAAATTCAAACTGGATAACAACAAATCATCCAAATAAGCTCTAATTAGCACAACATTTTTGTCTCACCCACAGCACTCCCAAAACTCAGCTCAGAATTTTGCTTGCTTTCCTTTCCCACCTCTCATTCTCTCTTTTCCCACTACAAGGGTAATTTTGAGCCCATGCGAGCCATGCAAGGGATCGGTAGCACGGGCTCAATATCTGTAGAGAATTGGAAAACACAAATCTCACAAGCGAGATCACAATTTCCAATTTTCAGCCCCAATGGCTGGGGGAGGAATGTGAAACACCTGGTGGGAGCCCAGGAACCTCTTCGCTAGTCCATCATCAATCCAGACATCCCAACCGAGCCCATTTTCTCAGGATCACAACAAGGATATTTGATAAGTACCAAAAGAAAAAATACTTTATTTATTTCAAATTTTATGTATGCCGTATTTAGCATTTCGTTTTAGACATTATTACAAAATAAAGGTGTTTATTTTATTCCATGTATTTCATGCATTTTTCCAAATGTAGGCTTCTGATTTTATTATCCAAAATCTGAGAAAACCTGAAATCGAGCATGGTCTTGGTTCTAAGAGTGCCAGATTTTAGACATTGTCCCTGGAATATACCAACACAAACCACAGGCTGACATAAACTCTCTCTCCCTTCAGTTTGGATTGACCTTTCCTTCTTCCCTAGTTTGTTTCTATCTCCCGCCCTTTTACAGATTTTCCTTTATCACCTCAAATTTATGATTCCCTCCCCTTTTTGCGAATGTTTGCTCTCTTTCCCACCCTCCCCCACCCCTATTTCTGTTCCTGCTACCTTCCTTCAAAACCCCAGTCTGTGTTCCTCTCTCCTTCCCTGATACAGTTTAATTCTCTCCCACAGTTTGGGTTTCATCCTCTTTTCCTTCCTTTCTCAGTTTATGTTGATCTCTCAGGACTCAGAGTTTCCAGGCAATTTTAGTTGATCGTGATACTTGCAACCAACAATGTAATGTTCAGTGGCTGCAGGGGTCAGACAACATGAATTGGCTGCAAAACAGGATAGCTAGGGTAGTGTACTTGCATGAGCTGACATATATCGACTGTTTCTCATCAGTTGCCAGTGGCAGAGATCGTGAGATTAATTGCCCATAGAGGGAGATTTCAGCCTGAAAGAAGGGGATTGGGAAGGCGTTAGGAAATAGAATTAAAAGTGTGCTCACATCATGTCACGATGTGGACTATGTTAATTCAGGGGCAGACATGTTGTGGGACACTAAAGATTTTTCTTAAGTTTTATTTATTCATGTCACAAGTAGACTTACATTAACACTGCAGTGAAGTTATTGTGAAAATCCTGTAGTCGCCACATTCGGCACCTGTTCAGGTACACTGAGGGAGAATTTAGCATGGCCAATGCACCTAACCAGCACGTCTTTCAGACTGTGGGAGGAAACTGGAGCACCTGGAGGAAACCCATGCAGACATGGGAGAATGTGCAGACTCCACACAGACAGTGACCAAAGTCAGGAATCGAACCTGGGTCCTTGACACTGTGAGGCAGCATTGCTAACCATTGTGCCACCATGCCCCTTGAGCTACCCACCCAAGTATCTCCATTGATATAATTGGGGAAACCCAATTAGGTCACACGGGTTCATGAATTCAGACAGCAAATTATTTTCTGCTTCTTTTTGATATTATTCAATACAGCACAGAAACTATAACCATATTTGTTCTCTCATCTTATCTTTCACCTTATTGTCCACAAACATCCATCCATAATGAACAATTGTTTTGCAAACAGTGGGATAGATAGTGATGGAAAATTGCTCAAGGATATTGTTTCAGAATGTCACTGTCTTTCTGTGTGCTTGCCCTGTTTGTGGCTGTTTAGGTCCAGCAACAAATCATAGAAGAATCATAGAAACCCTACAGTGCAGAAAGAGGCCATTTGGCCCATTGAGTCTGCACCAACCACAATCCCACCCAGGCCCCACCCTCTTATCCTGACATGTTTATCCGCCAATCTTCTAACCTACGCATCTCAGGACACTAAGGGACAATTTTAGCATGGCCAATTAACCTAACCCGCACATCTTTGGACTGTGGGAGGAAACCGGAGCACCCGGAGGAAACCCACGCAGACACGAGGAGAATGTGCAAACTCCACACAGACAGTGACCCAAGCGGGAATCGAATCCAGGTCCCTGGAGCTGTGAAGCAGCAGTGCTAACCACTGTGCTACCATGCCACCTATTACACCTATGAGATGACATGAAACTTGGTGGTGCAGTAAATAGCGGGGAGGAAAGCCTTAGATTACAGGATGATATAGGCAAGCTGGTTAGATGGGCAGAACAGTGGCAAATAAAATTTAACCATAAAACGTGTGAGGTGATGCATTTTGGGAGGACTAACAAGGCAAGAAAATACACAATGAATGGTGGGATGTTAGGTACAGAGGGACATTTGGGGTGCATGTCCAAAGATCCTGGAAGACAGTGAGACCGATAGATAAAGTGGTTAAGAAGGCATTTAGGATACTTATTTTCTATGCCATGGCTAATAAGAACAGGGAGATTATGATGAAGCTGTATAAAAAGACTCACCACATTATAGGAAGGATATGATTACACTTCAGGGTGCAGAGGAGATTCACCAGGATGTTGCCTAGGCTGAAGCATTTGAGCTATCAAGAGAGGCTGGCTCGGCTGGGGTTGTTTTTCTTAGCGCAAAGAAGGCTAAGGGGGAACTTGATTGATGTGTAAAAAATTATGAGGGACATAGACAGGATAGATCAGAAGAAACTTTTCCCTTTATTAGAAGGGTCAGTACCAGGGGGCTACCAAATAAACCTGTTGGACTTTAACCTGGTGTTGTGAAACTTCTTACTGTGTTCACCCCAGTCCAACGCCGGCATCTCCACATCAGTACCAGGGGGCACAGACATACGGTATGAGGCAGGAGATTTAGAGGAAAAACTTTTTCACACATAATGAACTATAATAGAGCTTTTAAATAAAAAGGAATTTGGTGAAGGTACACTGGCCTTTGCTGACTTATTCTCTCCCGGTGGTGGGAATCTGGGTCTCACTGCCTGAAAAGGTGGTAGAAGGCGGAAACCTTCACAAAGTTAAAAAGCATTTAGATAAGCTCTTGAAACACCATAGCATACAAGGCTGTGGACCAAGTGCTGGAAAATGGGATTAGAATAGATAGGTGCCTGGTAGCCAGCGCAGGCACGATGGGCAGGATTTTGCTCCCTCTCCGCGATGTGTTTTGTAACGGCAGGAGGAAGCCCAATGCAGAGGCCATGACAATTGTCACTGAGAGAGGCAATTGGAGACTAGTGATAACCTCTGGGTGACGAATTACTCAAATGGTTCCACATGGTTACCGGGAACAGTAGAGTCCAGAACAGGGCCTGTACCTCATCAAAAACACGTAGGAGAGGCCCTCCTTAACAAACACCTCGATCAGGTGCGAGCCTCAAAATCACAGTCTTTCCCAGAGCCAACTCAACCCAGCAGGCTGAGAACAGAGGAGAGTCCTCCCAGACTGGCCAGCCGCACCTCTCCATCGCCCATAGTTAAAACTTCTGAGACTGACATGGGCACTGCAGATCCAGCTGCAGCTATTCCTTTGCTGCCCGAGGAATGGAGCGAACTAGAATTCCGGCACTCGCTACGAAAGAGACGGACGCTTATCAGATACACCCCTCCAATGTCAGATATCGAGTTGGAAGATCCGGATCCCGCACTGAAACATCGGAAAAGACCCATGAGACGCTGGCACTCCAGATGCTGACATGAACTATGATAGAGCTTTTAAATAAAAAAGAATTTAATGAAGGAACACCGACCTTTGCTGACTTATTTCAATCATATTCATAAATTTAGATATAGGGGGCGATCTTACCTTCTTGCCTTTGCTGGTTGATGGGTGGGGTGAACTGGTAAGATCACGAAAGAGCCGAGAAATCAGGTTCACGCCTGACTTCTCACGCCTCGCGATCTTACCGGCACCGGATATCCGGCAGGACCAGTTTCAGGCGCAAGGCTGATTATAACATTTAAATTTAATGATAGAATCCTACAGTGCAGCAAGAGGCCATTTGGCCTTTGAGACTGCACAGACCACAATCCCACCCAGGCCCTATACCCATAACCCCACGCATTTACCCTAGCTAGTCCCACTGACACTAAGGGGCAATCTAGCACAACCAATCCACCTAACCAGCACATCTTTGGACTGTGGGAAGAAACCAGAGCACTCGGAGGAAACCCACGCAGACATGGGGAGAAAGCGCAAACTCCGCACAGACAGTGACCCAAGCCTGGAATTGAATCTGGGTCTCTGGCGCTGTGAGGCAGCAGTGCTAACCACTGTGCCACCACGCCGCCCTTCAAGAATTTTATTGTTTGTTTGTTTATTTATTAGTGTCACGGGTAGGCTTACATTAACATTGCAATGAAATTACTGTGAAAATCCCCAAGTCGCCAAATTCCAGTGCCTGTTCAGATCCAATGAGGGAGAATTTAGCATAGCCAATGCATCTAACCAGCACATCTTCCGGACTGTGGGAGGAAACCAGAGCACCCGTAGGGAACCCATGCAGACACAGGGAGAATGTGCAGACTCCTCACAGACAGTGACCCAAGCCGGGAATCGAACCCGGGTAGCTGGCGTTGTAAGGCAGCAGTGCTAACCACTGTGCCTACCTGTTTCAATTAGATCACCTTACAATCTTCTAAACCCCATGGAATAATGTGTCGAGTTTACTCACTCTCTCCTCATAGGGCTATCCTATCATCCTATGAGCCAGCCTGGTGAACCTTTGTTGCATTCCCTCTACGGCAAGCATGTCCTTCTTTGGTAAGGATACCAAAACTGCACACAGTTATGGCCTCACCAATGCACTATACAATGGGTGGCACGGTAGCACAGTGGTTAGCACTGTTGCTTCACAGCTCCAGGGACCTGAGTTCAATTCCCGGCTTGGGTCACTGTCTGTGTGGAGTTTGCACATTCTCCTCGTGTCTGCGTGGGTTTCCTCCGGGTGCTCCGGTTTCCTCCCACAGTCCAAAGATGTGCGGGTTAGGTTGATTGGCCATGCTAAAAATTGCCCTTAGTCTTCTGAGATGCGTAGGTTAGAGGGATTAGTGGGTAAATATGTAGGGATATGGGGGTAGGGCCTGGGTGGGATTGCGGTCGGTGCAGACTCATTGGGCCGAATGGCCTCTTTCTGTACTGTAGGGTTTCTATGATTCTAATTATTGTAACATTTCTTTACTGTTCTGCTTCAATTACTTTCTAACTAAAGATTGTACACCATTCGCCTTCCTAATGTTACTGTACCTGCATTTCAAATTTATGTGCTTCACGTACAAGGACGCCTAAGCTCCTGTGGATGTAAACTGTTCCCAACCTCTCACTATTCAAAATATATATATTTGTTTGTCTACCAAAATGGATAATTTCACACTTCACCACATTGTATTTGATCTGCCTTGTTTTTGCCCACTCATCCAACTTGACTATGTTCCTCTGCTGGCTCTTCCTCGCAGATTTATTGTCAACAAACCTGAATGCATTACACTTGGTCCCCTCGTTAAATCATTCGTACAGATTGTAAATAACTGAGGCCAAAGTACTGATCCTTGTGGTACACCACTAGTTACAGTCTCCCAACCCAAAATTATTTTTATTCTTACAGGTTATTTTTCTTTCATTAACCAATACATCCTAATATATTGCATCAATCACATGAATATTTGTTTTGTATAATAGCCTCTTGTGTGGCATCACATCAAATGTTTTTTTGAAAATCTAAATGCAACATAGCCACTGGCTCCTCCTTTTCCATTTTACTGTTTACATCTCCAAACAAAGCTCAAACAGATATGTCAAACTTTCTTATTTCCCTCATTCCTTATTAATTTCTTGTTCCTCCTTCGCTGAATTCTAAATCCTCCCAATCTTCGGGCTTGCTATTATTTTTGGCAACATGGTAAGCCTCTTCCTTTGATCTCATACTTTCTTCTAACTACTCTTGCATGTTGTAGTTGGACCACTTGTAGGTTTTTTGAGCCTTAAAGAAATGTATATTTCTTGCAAATGATGTATCCATTCTTTAAATGTTACCCATTGCTTAACTATAATCATATCTTTTAATGTAGTTTCCCCAATCTGCCTGTCCCTCATAACTACACAGTTTGCTGTTAGATTTAAGATCCTAGTTTCAATTTGAACCAAATCACTTCCAATGCAGTTTAAAATTTTATCACATTATGGTCACACTTCCCTAGAGGCGCTTTTACTACAACATTGTTAACTAACCCTTTCTCATTGCACAATACTGCATCCAAAATAACCTGTTCCCTAGTTGGTTCCTCAACATAGTGATCTGAAAAAGTATATTGTGAGCATTCCATGAGCTCATCATCCACACTTCCTGCAAATTTGTTTTGCATAGTCTATCTGAAGATCAGAGTCCTCCATGAATATTGCATTGTGCCCTATAATTTCATGATTTATATGCTGCAAACAATACAACAGCTGTTAGGGGGCATATAAACAACTCAGACCAATATTTTCTTAGTTCAACCCAGACTGATTTTCTGAGCTAGAATCCTGGTTCTCTGCTATATTTATGCCATCATTTATCATCAAGGCTACCACTCCTTCTCCATTTTGCTTACCTGTTCCAAAAGTTTAGCATCCTGGAATACTTAATTCCCAAGTTTTGTCACTTCTCAACCACATAAGCTGTTAGATAAAATGTATTCATTTCCATCTATTAATGCTATTAATTCATCCAATTTATTATGAATGCTTTGCACATTCAACTATAGAACCTTAATCTATGATTTACTGCCACAAAATCAGTAAGGTTAGCATCTTCACTCTTTTAACTTTATTTAACCATTTTGCAACCATATCCTTGAAATTATTTTCATTCCCAAGGCAATTGTTTCTTAAACAATTTACATTGATCTCATAACAATGTCAATATGAAATGAGAAGGCGTCGAATGACTCCCACATTTTCTGGCTTCTCCTTTGACCACAAGTTTTCTTTGGAAAGGATATACTTGCCAATTCAAGTGAGTTTTTAACTGTTTAATTTTGAGATCATAAATACACAAACAGGCAGATTTTCTTGTGTTTTTGACTTCAGAACCCCTCAGAATCCCCAATGCTGTGCTGTGCGGCATATTTATTTTATTCTGCCTTTTGCATATGGCCCAGACATTAGGCAATCCTACATTTGACATGTCACATCCCTGCACCTTGCCATTCAAGTCTGTACACAAAACGGTCAGATACTCAGGGCGAGATTTTCTAGTTGCGTTTGCCCCAACTCCGGAAAATCCTGCCTGAGGTCAATGGACCTTTACATGGTCCATGTCCCGCCCGCTACGATTCCATGGCAGGCGGGATGTGAAAATTCTGCTCTCAATCACTGAACGGAGATCATTCAACCTATTACCGCACTGCAACCATGAACTACAGATGACCCCACAGCTGCTGACCTCCTCTGCAACCTCCATCCAGGCTTACTTCGTCCGTCAGGGAAGTATCTTTATGCCATCCTGCAGCTTGAGAACTTACCATCGCTGATTCACAGCCTGGACAGAGATTCACAGGGAGTTATCATTGAACCTTGGGCCATCTGAGCTTTGGAATCCTCCATTTTAATTGACAGCAGCAAGACAGGGAATGCAACGGTTTTAAACACGTGTTATTTCTTCCCTGGCAGAGGGGTCTGAATCAGACACTGCTGTACAATAGTCACCAGAATGGATCAATTGCCCTGACCTGCTGCTTTACAGGAACAAATAATGAAGACCTCTCAGGCTGCCAAAAGCCTGATGAAAATGGCCCTCTAAATTGATGGCCAGGACTGACTTGTGGCTCACGGCCTGACCCCTCTCCTACTGGATGTCCCATCTGAGGTGCACGGGTTGGTGCGGAGCCACCATGACCCACACTAATTGGCCAGTATTCCTCTCAGCTATCAGCTGATTGGTCAGCCGTTGTTTGACTAGGAGTGACAGGTGCAGAAGCTAGCAGAAAATGCTCTTCCCATTTCACCTCTCCAACCTCGCTGTTAAATTCAACCCCTCGTTTTATTTCTAACTTACCATTATTTGAATTTAATGAATAATTTACAAACATTAAAATTACCAATTCCCTTCTTAATCTTGAGAACTTCAATTAGAAACATTGTGATATTGTAACTGCACACTTTAATGTGTATTTGTTTCTCTATCTATAAAGCTACTGAGAGAGACAACATTTGTTTTCAATGCTCATAGTCAATTTGCCAGAAGAAAGATCGTTTATCTGCATTCATGAAAAATCACTTTGGGGACAATTTAAATTGAAATTGCGATCAACACCAATGGGATGAGAGCGCTTTGCAATTCGTACTAATGATTCAAAAGCATTAGGAACCATGAGAGATACAATCAATATCCAATTAGGTCTCTTAAAATTAAAACTATCTCTGAAACCTAGCTCAGTGCCTCATGTGTATCAAAGCTCTGCTTGATCCATCCAATATCTCTCATTATAATCATTCCAAATGAATTCGAGTAAATAGAATATGCTCCATTTTAATTTCGTACAAGTTTGCCTTCATATGACAGGATGCAAACTGAGACTCAGGCCGGAATTTTACCGGCACGCCCACCCCGATTCCGGGGGTGGGCGAGGCTCGGAACACGGCATTCTCTGTTGGCCTCGGGTGGGATCATACGAACCTCGGGCGGACTTGCCGGTAAAATTCCACATGTCCAACACCTCTCCCCTAAAGTTCTGACAGCAGCTTAATGTTAGTAAGTCAAGCAATTCATAATTTATTATTCACAATTTAATCCTGAACAAAATGGCTGAAGCACACCGTGCAGACCAAACATGACATTGATGAAAGTTTTCAAAGGAGTAACATTTTCATCAGCCGTCAGAAGTGTTTGTCAAAACCTTTATTGGTTGTGGAAGAAGAACGGGATTGGATAGATGTCATTTATTTATTAGTTATTATTATTTATCAAGAAGAATGGAGGGAGCATCTCTCTATGGTTGATGTCATAGAGTCATGTCAATTATGTCATATTTTTGCGAACAAATGAGAAAGTATTTCTGAGCTTATTTTTGTTTGTATAAATCCTTTAGAGCCTGCTAACATTAAGCCTGCAATAACTTTTATAATGATATGATAGTGGGCACCACACAACCTCAGTAACCTGAGGAAAATGAGTTTCTATTCTGCTTTTATGACAAGTTCCTGAAACATTAAGGAGCCAATTAGGGATAAAGATATTTTAGATCCAGCGTGAGATAGGTTAGCAATCTCATAGTTAAAGATCTGCTGGAGGAAATATGATCATAATGCAGTTCAATTCCATACCATGCTTGAAAGTGACATATGCCTGTTCCAGATAAGAATCTTGAACATATGAGAAACTAAATATGAACGGAGAGCTGGCTGAGTTGGGTAAATAGACCAAAAATGATGATGCAAATAAGCAGTGGAAAACGTTTAAAGAAATATTTGAAAATGCTCAAAAAAGTTTCATTAAAAAACAAAATCTTAGCAAGAGACATTCATCTATGGCTTACTATTTAAGGAAGGAAAGGATTAAAAGAAGAGGTGTATAATGTTGCAAAGATAGTATTGAGTCTGAGGATTAGAAATTTTTAGAATCCAGCAAAAGGTGAGCAAATGTTGATAAAACAGGGAAGAATAGAATAATGAGAGTTTGGGCAGGCACGGTGGCACAGTAGTTAGCACTGCTGCCTCATAGCGCCAGGGACTGGGGTTCAATTCTGGCCTCGGGTCATGCCTGTGTGGGTTTCCTTCGAGGGCTCAGGTTTCCTCCCAAAGTCCAACGATGTTCAGGTTCGGTGGATTGGCCATACTAAATTGAACTTAGTGTCAGGGGGATTAGCCGGGTAAATATTAGGGATTACGGGTATAGGGCCTGGGTGGGTGTTGTCGGTGCAGACTCGATGGGCCGAATGGCCTCCTTCTGTACTGTAGGGATTCTGTGATTCAATGAAATTAGGCAGAACTGTGAAAACAGAATGTAAGAGCTTTTCCAGTGTGTAAAAAACTAAATAAATGGCTAAAATAAATGTTGGTCCTTTAGAGATAAGTGAAATTAACCTGAGGTGTTAGGAAATGGCAGCACCATTGAACAAATATTTTATATTTGGCTTCACAGTAAAGGACTCAAGTTAGAAGTAACCAGTTAGGAAAGTAGAACTTGAAGTAATTAATATTGGCAGGGAAAAAGATATTAGAGAAACTTAAGAGACTAACATCTGACAAATTTCCAGGATCTGATGGCTTATATCCTAGAGTTCTAATTATGGTAGCTACAGAGATGTTTATGATCTTGCAAAATTCCCTCAATTCTAGAATGGTCCTAGCAGATGAGAGGTTCGTGAATGCAATACTGCTATTCCAGAAAGGACTAAGAGAGAAAGCGGGATCTGCAGACCAGTTAGATTGACATCAGTTGTAAGGAAAATGTTAAAATTTGTAATCAATGAAACCTTAACAAATCACAGCATGATCAGGTTCAATATAGTTTTACAAAAGAAAATTTGTGTTTGACAAAGTAATTAAGAGATTCTTTGAGGATGTAACTAGCAGGATAAACAAAAGGGGAGCCAGTAGATGCAATATACCTGAATTTTCAAAAAGCATTCCCCAAGATGCCACACATAAGGCTAAAGCTAAAGCTGGTTCTTTCTGTCGATTTAAAGTTTATTTATTAGTGTCACAAGTAGGCCTACATTAACACTGCAATGAAGTTACTGTGAAAATCCTGAGTCATCACACTCGGGCGCCTGTTCAGTTACACCGAGGGAGAATTTAGCATGGCCAAAACAGCATGTCTTTCGGACTGTGGGAGGAAACTGGAGCATCCGGAGGAAACCCACGCAGACCCTGGGAGAACATGCAGACTCCACACAGGCAGTGGCACAAGGCAAAAATCAAACCCGGGTTCCTGGTGCTGTGAGGCACCACTGTGCCACCGTGCCGTCCAGTTGCCATTGCTTGAGAGCAGGTTAATGCGGGTTAATTAGCCAGGTTGGATTTGTTCTGCTTTTTGTAGACATATAATGCATACAATCCCTACAGTGCAGAAGGAGGCCTTTCAGCCATTCGGCCCATCGAGCCTGCACCGACCACAGTCCCACCCAGGCCCTTTTCCCACTGAAGTTAAATAATTAAGGCTTTGGCAGGGAAGCAGTAAGATGGGGAGTGAGGCAAACTGGATTGCATATGTAAGCAAGGTTGTCTATTAGTTGCTTTGCAGGATATACAATTAGAAATCAATGCTTAGTTCCCCATGAGCAATAAAACTCAATTTATACAATGTTATCTGTTTGATTTTCCGCAAGGCATTAGATCAGATTTTCTGTTAGTTTGTTAATTCTGTTTGTGAGTGGGTTTTGAAGCAGCATTTTATATGTAAATGTCATAGAATTAGATTCGATGGCAATACTTCAAGTGCCAAGTAAAATTTCAGTCTAATGGAACTCTTCTCTTAAATTAAGATTGCCTTACAAATTTAATCTCCAATTGGCAATGTTAGTCAGTATAGTGAGTGGTGTGCTTTTGCTGCTAAATCCTGCATAGTTTCTGTTATTCAGTGAAACAATGGCCTGGATTTTCACTTCAAAGGCAGGGTTGCAGTGTTGGGAAACTTCTCAGCTCACCACACTCACCAAAGGAAAAAGTGTCCCAAATGGTGGATCTTTATTAAGGGGAGCCAGGCCTTGAGTTAGGCCTGCCACCACTGGACACAAAAATGAAGTAGGTACAGGAGCTACTGAGTACTGTGGCAGGCTGGTTAAAAGGCACAACTTGGTTCTCTGGCTCTTTGTCCAGTATTTTTGTTAACTTTTAGGCCTCTTGGCCTTACTCCCCATACCTCCGCACGCCGCCATGCTCATTCATGTCAAATCATGCAACCCATGCCCCCACCCACCCCCATGGTCCCTTGTCACCCCATGCCAATTAGGGCCAACTCATGACCCTATGCATTATCATTTGCCCTTATACCTTCCATACCAACTTACCCACAATCCACCATAGGCGGTAAACATGAAATAAAATAATGTTCTAAATATCTACTGTAAGCTCTACTTAAAGTTATATTTGCATTCCTGAAAGTTATAACCTTAAGTGAAACAATGTTAAGTGTAGCATTAGGAATCAATGTTAAAACTGGAGTTAAGTTTCTCGAACATTCCTCATCAGGAAAGAAAGCAATGCACAAGTTGAAATACTGTACTTTTGTAGTTGAAATAGCTTGCAAAATAAAATTATATGCAAAAAGTAAAAGAAATACTGTATAAATTCAAAGAAATAACATTCACCAATCTCTCATTCTTCTTAGACAATCCCTTGGGCTTCTACTCCAGTTTGATAGGTTCTGCGATGGTCAATAGGTACAATACGCAACTCTGTCATACGTCGGGCAGATGTTGCTGGGTGGTCAGTTGGGTGAATTGTTTGGAGATTTTTGCATTCTCTTCCCCGCCTAGACTTCACCAATGCATGTTCCCTATGAAGTTTCTCTGTGCTTAATGCCTTTCCGAATTAATCTTCTCCCATTTTGGTTGGTCAACGTGAGTTGGGGGAGATGTTTATCTTCTTTAAGGATGCTTGGAGGATACTCTAAGGGGGCCATCTTACTGTTTCATCAAATCGTTTAATCGGCGTGGTGAGTTGGTAAGATCGGGCGAGAGGCGAAAATTGAGAAACAGGAATGCATTGGTGATCATCTTCCATAATTGGAATGGTTCTTACCGATTGGAAGGTAGCAAACATCACCCAACTATTTAAATAGGAAGGGAAAAAGAATGGAATTTCTACCCATATAATTTTGTTGGGTTACACAACAATACAAATAATACTTCAACAACAAATGATTGATATGCTTCTTATGCCGACAACTCCACTTTTTCAAGGCCCACATTAATTTATCACCGTACAAGGTTAAATATAAATAACAATTTTGCGATCTTGTACTTTCTTGGGAAAACAAGCAGACAGAAATCTGAGGTGGGACTTGATTAAACATTGTGGCTGGAATTTTCTGACCGTTCACACTAGTGTAAATTTTCCAATTCCGCTTCAGTGAATGGACATTTGGCTTGTCGCCAAATTCTACATCTTCGCTGCAGCAGGATCATGGGGTGAAGATCACGCCCTCTGGCTTTAATTCCCTGTCAACTGAGCAAAACTTCCAACTCAAGCCAACACCACAGTCATGCAGATGAGGCGATACATTAAGATATTGCAGGTAAGGTTGCAATTCATGTAGACAAAAGTGCAGCCCCGAAAGAAAGATATTGGCGGGGATTCTCCCAAAAAACTTCTAAATGTCAAATTTACGTAAAATCTGGAGTAACTCCCACTGGTTTTTTCAGCAGAATTTTCAAAATGAATCTGCCACACTCTGTGCACTGCAGAGTGCCCTAGTGAGATTCATGATGAAAATCTGGGGATGGGGGCCCATTCCTGCTCGAAAGGCCAGCATAGCACTGAGCGGGCCACTGTGCATGTGCTGATCCGTCAAAGCAGAGATTGGTGCACGCACAGTAGCCCCACACTGCTGGCCTTCCGATCTATATCTTTTAAAAAGCATTTAGATAGTTACGTGGGTGCGATGGGTATAGAGGGATATGGGCCAAATGTGGGCAATTGGGATTAGCTTAGGGGTTTAAAAAAAAAAGGGTGGCATGGACAAGTTGGGCCGAAAGGCCTGTTTCCATGCTGTAAACCTCTATGACTCTATGACTATGACTCATTGGCCAGCTTGATTGCTGGCCAGCACAGCAACATCGCAATGCTGCCCCGCTGTTCCCCCCACCCTGCCCAATCGCTGGCCTCCCAGATGTTCCCAGGCCAACCCCAACCACCCCCCACCCAGCTCACCTTGATCTCCCCGACTCCCTTGCCCCCCTGTGCCAGGCTGGCACTGCCCAGGAGTCATTCCCCTTACACCCGACCTCCTGAGGGGCCTCCATGGCCTCCATTCACTCCAGCGTGGTCGGGCCGCCAGCTCTCCATTAGTGGGGAGCTGTTGTAAACCCTACTGGAGTGAACCACTCCTGGCGGTTGTGGGGTGGGGGGGGTGAGGGAGGGGGGGCGGGGGTGGAAGAAACTCGCAGGCCCAGAGACTTCAGTCCCTGGTCCACTAGTGAGAGTAAAATGCTGATTTAAATATTTCAATCAGTTTCCTGCCAGGGCCCGGAGATGCGCGGAGGCCATAGTACCCAGTGGGGAGCCCACTAAACAGCTTCTGCTGATGTCTCCTGGCCCACTGCGCTGGCTCGGAGAATTGTCCCCATTGTAGTTCAGTTAATGAATGGTGCTATTGAGAGCTTGTATTCCATTGTTCCCCAAGCCTGTTTTGTCTGGATTTAATAGGCTCAGGTGGCACAACCTTGCTGTCCTCTTTTCCACTTAGATGCTTGTTGACATGCAGATCATTGGACATAAGAACATCAGAGCAGGAGTAAACTATTCAGCACATCGAGCCTGCTCCATGATTCAGCCCAACGAGTATGCTCTGCCATTCGATACAATCATGGCTGATTATCCACTTCAATGTCGGCTTCCCATACTATCCCTATATTCCTTTGTGTTATAATTTCTGCTTTAAACAAACTCAATAACTGATCTTCCATAGCCCTCAGGATTAGAGAATTCCAAAGATTCATATCTCGCCGAGTAAAAATCGCTCCTCAATTCTGAATGTTTTTCCCCTTATTTTGAAATTGTGGCCCTGGTTGTAGACTCTCCAACCAGGGAAACATCTTCCCTGCATCTACCCGCCGATCCCTTTCAGTATTTTGTACCATAGAACTATAGAAATTTTACAGCACAGAGACCATTCAGTCCATCATATCTGTTTTCTTCATGTTAATCAGTCCTTAATCCATGTCAATCTTGTATCTCCTGTTTTGAGCGCTTTAATTTTGCTGACAAACCTCCGATGGAGTGTTTTATCAAAAGTCTTCTGAAAATTGAAACATGCCACATCTCTTGATTATTAGTAACATGCTCAAAAAGCTCCAATAGTTTATTTGAACAGCGACACCCATGTCCCATGAATGAATAAAAAATAAAAAACAGAAGAGCCACACAAAACCCGGAAAAATAGCCTGAGTGTAAACACCAATTTTCTAATGTTTCCTGCCGTGGAGGCCTTTGGTCCTTCTGTTTTTGCAACATATGGATCATTTTACAAGTTTTACTGTTGTAGGGAGTCTTCATCCATCAGTAGTATTGGTAACACCATTCTGAATAGGAAGAAAAAGGGCCAATATTCTGATGTTGCACTGATGGCAGGGAGTTTGGCATGGTGGGATTTCTAGGAACTTAAATTGGCATTCAGAAAACCAGATAATGTCCGAATTTCTATTATGGGCGATTGGAAGGCACTTCAAAATGGCATTGGGTTCCTATCGATGGTTTGCATGGGTTAACAAGTGCTCACCTGTGTCAGGCAAATTCTTATGCCCAGTTCAAAGCTCCAACTATAAATACATTGTTAACAGCGGCTGTAGGAATGAGATAATAATAGCGATGCTGAACAATGGTGACCGGGTTTGACTCCAATGGATGTAGCGATGAAGATAAATGTGTAGAATAATCGATTTGATGATCTGGAGGAACATAAAACAGAAGGCTGAAAGATGATGGCGCACATGATGCCCAAATATTTTCTTCTTGTAAACAGCATATTTTAAAATAAATATTAATAAAATTTATTATGTTTATAAAATTAAATATTAAATAGTGTTAGAATCTCTGTGGTGCAAGACTGATATTATTGTTTTATATATAATGGGTATAGTCACCTGGCAACTAGCATCTGTCTGTTGCTATGATGATAGCAGATTTTGTGAGCTCAGTGATGGCGTGAATAAGAAGGGATTGAAAACTCTTTATATTTGTTGTCTTTGACGTGCAGGCGTCAGCAGATTTGCCGGCAGACTTTAGCAGTCATTTCAGTTTTGAAATAGAAAACATCATAGAATCATAGATTCCCTACAGTACACAAGGAGCCCATTCGACCCATCGAGTCTGTAATGACAACAATTCCACCCAGGCCCAAACCCGTAATCTCATGTATTTGCCCTGCTAATCTCCGTGAGGCTAAGGAGCAATTTAGCATGGCCAATCAACCTAACTGCACATCTTTGTAGTGTGGGAGGAACTCAGAGCACCTGGAGGAAACATACACAGACATGGGGAGAACATGCAAACTCCACACAGACAGTCACCCAAGGTCAGAATTGAACCTGGGTTGCTGGCGCTGTGAGGCAGCAGTGCTAACCATTGTGCCACCGATAGATGAATTCCTCATGTAAGATCCTAGATGCAGCAAAAATCAAATTTTTGTTTCCAACTCAGCAGAAATCAGACTGAGCTGCAACAGAGGGGTTCATAGCCAAAAACAGGCCCTCAGATTCCTGTCACAGTAAAATAAAGGGCTAAAATTGTAAGTTCAATTGCCTGACTGGGCATATGAATGAAGCTTACAGAATCGTTGGTGGGCACTTTCAACCAATAAACTGGCAATGCATTCGGCACCTCCTATTAACTTCAGCTTTGTTCAAATATATCACGCATTGGTTTGTGTCAGTTTTTCTATTTCCTGTAACTTATTCAGTGTTTTAAATTTAGAAATCCTATCATTTTCTGATGAGTGCTCAAGAAGTGAGATATCAATCTGGAAAGTAACAAGACATCATTCAACCTGATATCTAACTCCTCACCGATATATGGTGCATAATTGATAAACAAGATGACAATCTGGAGCTTATTATGCTCTTACCATCTGATTTTCATTTTATGATATGCCAACCGGTCAAAATCTATGCAAAGCTTCATCAGGACTTAGTTAAAATCCAACTATTATACTGACAGCTTCTATGAGAAACCAATATAAAGACCCATGGGCATTAAGGGCACTGCATCACCATGGCATTGGTGAGCAGGTTGTTACTGAGTAAGTGTTGCTTAATAGCACTATGGATGACACCTTCCATCACCTTGTTGATGTTTGAGAGTAGGCTGACACTGTGGTAATTAATTAGATTGGACAGGACAAACCCGGGTAATGTTTCACATTGAAAAATAGGTGCCTGTGTTGGACAGAAAAAACTGGGGCGTGGCTGATTCTGAATTACCAGTCTTCAGCACTGCAGTTAGGATGTTGTCAGGGCCCATCACCTTTGCTGTGTCTAGTGGGCCCAGACATTTTATTAGCAAATCCATTGCCAGGCTGGCTGAGGCTTTTTAAGCTTTTGTGAATAGATATAAGCAACAATCAAAGGAACCTGTTCAGAAAAACGGGCAGCACTAAAATGTTAAATTTGATAAGCAGTTGAGAGAGTACTGATTTGAGAGCTTATTGCTCCTACTTGTAAAAACCATGGCTCAGATTTTCTGATGTCCCTTCGATGGTCAGAGCTTGGATATACCATGGAGGATGTGCAACAGGACCCTTCAGAAGTCTTAATGCAAGGACCCCTTGCCTGGGAAATTTCAAATTCAAATGGGCAATTCCCCAACTCACCGGAACCCTCCAACTCTTGAGCCAGAGGGGAGAATTTTCCTGTCCGGCTTGCCACGGGAAACGTAGCAGGCAGAGAGCGGACCATGTAAAGGTCCGTTGACCTTGGGTGGCATAGTGGTTAGCACTGCTGCCTTGCAGCACCAGGGTTCAATTCCGGCATTGGGTTACTGTCTGTGTGGAGTTTGCACATTCTCCCCGTGTCTGCGTGGGTTTCCTCCGGGTGCTCCGGTTTCCCCCCACAGTCCAAAGATGTGCACGTTTGGTTGAATGGCCATGCTAAATTGACCCTAGTGTTCGGGGATTAGCAGGGTAAATGTATGAGGTTGCGGGACTGGGGCCTGGGCGGGGTTGCGGTCAGTGCCGAGTCGCTGGGCCACTGTGGGGATTTTATGATTTTCCAGATTTGAGGCGGGCACGGCCGGAAAATCCCGCCCACAGACTTCAGAGGGTTCCAACTTACTTATCTGTGTCGCTACCCAGGAAAGGTTAGTCAGAAAAATAACGATGTTTAACTCCTGGGTAATTATACAATGTGACCTCCTTTCACCAACACCCCCAACCCTTTGACTGGGGTGTTGGATACATCTTGGTAGGTTTTGAAGAGGTTCTTTGTAGATTAATTGCACGTCTTTATTAACTACTAGAACTATTTACAAATACACAGCAAAGGTTAGATGCAAGAAGCTGTCTCCATGCTTAGGTCTGTCCAACACAACACTGACCTTCGGTGCAAGTCATGTGCTCTCTTACATCATTGTGGGTGTACTGTACTCAGTCTCACATTAACCCTATATGTGTCAGACCCTTACGTTACACCCCCAAATCCCGACTCCTCCTTGGCCTTCAATACCCCTGACTTGAGCTAACCCAACCTTACCATCCCATATACCCTGCCATCCTACCCAGTTGAATCCCCACTCTGCCATATGACCAACTTACCACTCTACCCACACTGCCATTTGACCCTTCTGGCACCCACTGTCCCACCTTACCCACTGTACCCACTTCACTCACTCACACTTATTCACTTACATACTCAAAAGCTAGTTAAATATCCCAAAGCCTTTCAGCATGTTAGTGAATGAGCACTTATCAAAATACAACAGATAGTGCTGTAAAAAAGAGGGCATGGCTTAGTTTCCCCCATTGATTCTGCACTACAAGGATGGACTTCCAAAGCAGATATGCTCCTCATTTCTGAAGAGACCCAGTTTTGAAATCTGGGTCAGAAATACAGACCTCCATCTTAATACAATAATAATCTGAGCAGATTCATAATCCGAATGATGATCGCCACTGCTTGGAAGATTCAGCCCCATAATGCTGGCTGTTCATGGCTTCAGCATGCCTTTCAACATTGTGTTCTGTACTTTGTCCTGCAGATAGGCAGATGAGAGTTAGCAAATGTACCCTGAACAAGAAAGTGTACAAATGTGAGCCTTTACTGTGTGCAATGCATGTGCTGAGAGAGAGAAAACAAGATGCTTCCAGGATGGAGAGATTCTGAAGGACATGAGATGGTGGAGTGTGAAGTGATAAAGGAATCATGATAGGAGTTTTGTGTTCTGAAATGTGAATAGAGAATTCTGCAAATAGCTGGTATACAGGCAACAAGTCAATAAGTAAGTGTGTATTTGGTGTGCAAATGGGAGTTGAGACAGTATGCCCATATGATACATGGCGAAGGATGTGGTGCATTGGAAAGAATTATTTTGAGATAAAGGGTGAAAGACTGTCGTCTATAATTAGGTAATTAATTAAAACACATTAAAGATGGCAGGATAAGTGATGTGTCAAGGCCACAGCATGTGGGAGCTCCTGGGTTCCATGGTGATCCACAGCAAACATGTCTGTAGGAAGTGTTTGCAGCTCAAGGAACTTTAGCTCAGAGTCATTGAGCTGGAGTCTGAGCTGCAGACATTATGACACATCAGGAAGGGGGAAATTTGTCTGGAGGCTTTGTACCACAGGAACACCATGGGGTTAGATGCAGAGTAAAACTCCCTCTGTGCAAATTTGCATATGGTACATAAAATTAGAGAGATGAATAAGTGGCTCAAAGACTGGTATGGGAGAAGGAAGTTCTGGTTTGTAGGGTACTGGGGAAAGTGGGGGTTGTACCGTTGGGGCAGTCTACATCCAGACCATATTGGGACCAGTGTTTTTGTGAACTGCTTAGCTAGGGAAGTAAAGAGGGTTTTAAATTAAATAGTGGAGGCAAGGAATCAAATGTTGGCAGATGTGGTGTATCAAAGAGTAGGGACAAGAGAAGAGAGGAAGACATTAATATAGGAAAAATAAACAGACTGTGAAAAAAAGGGACAGGGAGTATCAATCTAAAAGTAAATCATCAGATAAGGCTAGAGATTGCAAAAATAAATTAATAGGCTCTATAACTGAATGCACATAGCATTTGAAACAAAACAGATGATTTGATAAATTAAATAGAATTTAAGAAGTATAAGACCGCATTTGACCAAGTGTGGCAGCAAGGAGTCCTAGCAAAACTGGAATCAATGGGTATCAGGGGGCAAACTCTCCTCTGGTTGGAGTCATGCCTGGTACTTAGGAAGATGGTTGTGGAGGATCAGTCATCTCAGCTCCATGACATCTCTGCAGGAACCCCTCAGGGTAGTGCGTTAGGCCCAACCTACTACAGCTGCTTCATCAATGACCTTCCGTCAGTCATAAGGTCAGAAGTGGGGATGTTCGCTGATGTTCAGCACCATTCGCAACTCCTTAGATACTGTAGCAGTACATGTTCGAATGCAACAGATCTGGACAATATCCAGGCTTGGGATGACAAGTGACAAGTAACATTCGCATCACACAAATGCCAGACAATGACCATCACCAATAAGAGACACTCTAACCACTGCCCCTTCATATTCAATGGTGTCATCAAAACTGAATCCCCCACTGTCAATATCCTTGGGGTTACCATTGACCAGAAACTCAACTGGACTCACCACATAAACACAGTGGCTACAAGGGCAGGTCAGAGGCTAGGAATACTGCAGTGAGTAATTCACTTCCTGATTCCCCAAAACCTGTCCACTATCTACAAGGCACAAGTCAGGAGTGTGATGGAATACTTCCCACTTGCCTGGATGAGTGCAGTTCCAATACTCAAGAATCTTGACACCATCCAGGACAAAGCAGCCCGCTTGATTGGCACCACATCCACAAACAGCCGCTTCCTCCACCACCAATACTCTGTAGCAGCAGTGTGTACTATCTACAAGATGCACTGCAACAATTCAACAAAAATCCTTAGACAGCACCTTCTAAACCCATGACCACTTCTATCTAGGACAAGGGCAGCAGATACATGGGAACACCACCACCTACAAATTCCACTCCAAGCCACTCACCATCCTGACTTGGAAATATATCGGCGTTCCTTTGCAGTTGCTGGGTCAAAATCTTGGAATTCGCTCTCTAACGGCATTGTGGGTCAACCCACAGCATGTGTGCTGCAGCGATTCAAGAAGGCAGCTCACCACCACCTTCTCAAGGGCAACTAGGAATGGGCAATAAATGCCAGCCAGCGACGCCCATGTCCCATGAATGAATAAAAAGAAACAATTTGATAGCCATTTGTGGAGCCACAACTACAGGATACCCTTGATTGGGGCCAAAATATTGAAGAGTATATGACTTTTAGGAAGAAAAGGAAGGTAGGAAAAAGTGAAAATGTTGTTCTGTAAGTTAATGACAATATTAGCAGAACACTGAGTGGTTAGCTAAATTCAGGAAACCAGGATATTGAAACAATTTGGCTAGAGATTAGGAATTATAAAAGCAAGAGTCCACTTGTGGAAGTGGTGTACAGGCCCCCTAATGGAATTTACACAGTAAGACGGGGTATCAAATAAGAAATAGTAGGAGTTGTCAGAAAGAAATGGTGACTATCATGGGCTTTTAATTTACTTGCAGACTGGAATAATCAAATGGGCAAAAGTAGCTCAGATGTATTCATAGATTGTTTTTGGGATAATTTCTTAGAACAACATGTACTTGAGTCAACCAGGGAGCAGGCTATACTAGACCTGGTATTGTGCAATAAGATTAATTAATGACCTCGTAGTGAAGGCAACCCTAGGTAGCAGTGATCGTAATATGATTGAATTTTATATTCAGTTTGAGGAAGAGGAGAGTGGGTCTAATATTTTAAGCTTCAATAAGGGCAATTGTGAGGGCATGAAAGCAGAGCTAAATAAAGTAAAATGGTAACCTAGGTTATGAGATTAGTCAATAGAGATCCAGTGGTGTCAGCAGGTTGGACAGAATATATAAAACATTATAAAGAATCACAAAACGATTAATAAGGAAGGAGAAAATGAGAGTACAATCGAAAAATATAAAGACAGATAGTCATATAAGATTTCTATTGATATTTTAAAAAGAAGAAAGTTAATAAATCATAGAAACCTATGGTGCAGAGGGAGGCTATTCAGCCCATTGAGTCTGCACCAACCATAATCCCACACAGGCCCTCTCCCCATAACCCAATGCATTTACCCTCGCTAGTCCCCCTGACACAAAGGGGCAATTTAGCATGGCCAATGCACCTAACCCACACATCTTTGGAATGTGGGAGGAAACCAAAGCACCCAGAGGAAACCCACGCAGACACGGGGAGGATGTGCAAACTCCGCACAGTGACCAAAGTCGGGAATCGAACCGGGTCCCTGGCATCATGAGGCAGCAGTGCCACCCTACTGTGCCACTGAGCCACCCCAAAGTGAGGTTTGGTCCTATAGAAAAGTGAGTCTGGGGAGTTAATAATGGAAAATAAAGGCGATGGCAGATAAATTGAACTGGTGTTTTGCATGACATAACTGAAAGCAAAATGTGAAAATGGAAATAAAAAAGGGAAATTAAAGGAAAGTGACCCTCCCAGTTACTAAGGAAACAAAAACTAATCCTGAGGTTTAGAAAACAAAACTTCTGGGAGACTGAAAATGGTTGAAGCGATATAAAGGGATGCAGAGATATCTAAGTAATAGTTGCAGCTTAGAACTGGTGTGTGCAGTTTGCACCCCACTGAGAGAATGTAGCCAAAGTATAGACCTGCACTGTAAGCAGAATAAACGCTAACATCATCATTCACCGTGAGGAATGCAAGTAAGACCCAACCTGAGTTTGAATTTTCAGAGAGATCAAAAGCCTGAAGATTACTTAGTTTGAAACAAGTGGAAGAATCTTGCCCTTATTGAATCTTGTGGCATAGGGAGCACAGAGCAAATTAATTTAAGTACTTGGAAGGCAACCAGAACAAGGACTGAGGCATCCACCGTCAAGAAATGGTAAATTAAAATTTTACTTCTGAAAATAACAGGAGGTGAGAAGGATTAAAGTAGATTCCAGAGGGTTGTGGCATACTTATGGATGGTCCCAACGAAAGGAAATAACTTCAAGATTGTTGTATCTTGAAATAACGGGGGGAAAAAACCCCTAAGGCTTGGCATATCTGGGTATTGTTTTATTTACAATAGAGTTTGTATTTTCTTTTGAAAAGTGAAATCTTGTGGCATAGTTCTATTGGTTAAAACAAGGTCATTGTGGTTTCTCTTTAAGTATTAATGGTCCTTGACTGAATTATAATAACATGTAGTTTGTTGAGGATGTGGTTTCATAGGTTTTCTCTCATCACCTAACACAAGCCCAGTCTGCCCTCAGGGCTCAGCCAGCTCATTCAGTACTGCCCCACAAAGACTACACTCTGTGCCTTTCTACATCCACTTGGAAGAGTGTCTCTTCCAATTGATGTAGTAGTAATTTACATATTGAGGCAGAACAGTAGATAGCAATCATTAATAGGTTTTTTTGCCCATGTTTAACCTGATGTCATGGAATTCAGAGTCAATGTTGAGGACTTGCAGAGCAACTTCCTCCCAACTGTATATCTCTGTGACACCAGATCTGTTGGTCTGTCTTATCAATGGGACAGGATATACTCAGGGGTGATAATTAATGGTTGTAAGGTATGATTCTATCAGTATGACTATGTCATACAGTTCTCCCACTTCTGGAATAAGTCACAGGTGAAAGTGACAGAGGTTGTATATACCTGTGTCGTATCCAATGCATAGGTCAATGTCAGGTGATCCATCCTGTTTTGTTCTAATTTACTTTTTGTTGTGATTCACTGCAACTGATTGGCTTGCTAAGCTATTTA
This sequence comes from Mustelus asterias, assembly GCF_964213995.1. Classification (NCBI taxonomy): domain Eukaryota; kingdom Metazoa; phylum Chordata; class Chondrichthyes; order Carcharhiniformes; family Triakidae; genus Mustelus; species Mustelus asterias. The sequence continues at coordinate 28,160,181 of NC_135810.1, read as the reverse complement.
ACAGATTAGTTAAGAGCCAATCACATTGGGTGGGTCTATGGGCACATGCAGGCCAGTTCAGGTAAGGATAGCACATTTCCCCTGAAAGGAGATTAATGAAACAGATAGGTTTTTACAACAATATGGTACTTTTATACCCACTATTACTCATACTTCTTTACATCAATGCGGTACTTTTATAGCCACTATTACTGAGGCTTTTTTTTACAACAATATGGTACTTTTAAATATGGTACTTTTATAGCCACTATTACTCAGACTAGCTGTTTATTACAGACTTATTTAATTAACTGAGTTTAAATTACCCAACTGCCGTGTTGAGATTTGAACTCATGTCTCCAAAGCATTAGCAGTGTTATGCAGGTTATGTTGATTCTCTGGGGCTGACAGCACTGCAGGCCTCACAGCCCATGCGGTAGCTTCAATTTTTTAATGAGGAAATCCATGCAGGCCTCACAGGCAATGTTGTCTGCCCCTGGGAAATTGGATGTATCCTGTGTCAAACTAGTTGAAGAAATGCTGCAGTGACAACTGTTTCCCCTTTGTCTGCAAAGAAGACAAAAGGTTGAAGTCAATGGAAACAAAAGAGGCAGCAATCCTCTCTGCCTTTTTCCATGCCTGGTGGAAAACGTACTCCCAAAAACATTTCAATCAGTGTGTCAACCAAGAGGAAAAGTCGTCTCCTTAAAAGGGACAAAGTTGGCCCTGAATTATTTTGAAATATCATCCACTCAATTGGTGGACAAAAGTACTTGTGCCATTGTTGTAACTCCATTTAAGTAGCAGGATTAAGTTAATGCATTTGTTTTATATTTCTCTATTTACTACATGACGATAAAATTAGGTTTCACCATCACAATGTCACCACTGGACATGTACCACTTTTGTTCTGGAGGCTATGATCTCATTGCTGTGTTTATGATAAAACTAGCTTTCTTCATCACTTTTCTTTGACAATCTCCGCATTTATAGTACGATTTGATCCATTCTTATTTGGGAAGCCATTCTTTGGAGACACAGGGCAGGATTTACCAGCCGCGTTTGCCCCGAAACCGGAAAATCCCACCTGAGGTCAACAGACCTTTTCATGGTCTGCCTCTCGCCCGCTACGATTCCTGTGGTGGGTGGGATGGGAAAATTCACCACAGCTAAAGTAGGTTTCATAACCAGAAAGGAACAACTCTATGCATGAGTTCTAAATTAATCATTCCAACCACCTCCATATCACAAGTGTATCAGTGAGTATTGTTTGTACATGGTGTAATCTCTTGTGTCAGCTGTGGATCAGTTAATAACATTCTCACGTCTGAATCAAAGAATTCTGGCTTCAGGTCCCACTCCTCAGCTTGAGCACAAAAATGAAGGCTGACACTCTAGTGCAGTACTGAGGGAATTCCAAACCTTCAGAGGTGGCAACTTTCAGGTGAGGTGTTTAACCAAGAGTCCCATCTTCCTGCTCAGTTTGTTAATCTACTGAGTAATCATCTATTATTAGGCAGATTTGGAGCCAGTCGATCTTCAACATGCGTTAAACTGGGTTTTGTGACTAAACCAATAATCAAATCACTTTTCTCTTCAACACTGCTTCTCCCCATACAGGTAATAGCTGTGCCCTAATCTTTCCCCAATTTGTATCAGCTACCCTTAATCACAAGTAGATCATGTACTCAATTGTAATATGAACAGATTCCCTTATTTTTTTTAAAAGGTGCATATTTACAGACTGAATTTGGGGAAAAAACTGGAGAAAAATCTATCTAAAACTGCCTAGATTTACTTCATGAGACATCCTTCTTCAAATCTACTAACAGCTTCTCACTGGAAGCATTCCTTTTCGTAAAATAGACAGATAATTGAGGCTTGTATCTACCCATTTAAGTTTGGAGTTAACTTTTTTTCTCCAACATTTGTTTCAAATTTGCAATGTCAGTTCTTAATCTCTTTGTGCACGTTATACCAAGGGGAACAATTGCTTTGAGAACATTCAATAGGTATGATTTCTTCAGCATCTGCTTGATGTAGAATTTCTTCCAATATCTTTGGTTTAAAAAAAAATGTTATGTCAACTGTCACTACAAGTGCAAGTGCAGAGTACTTATTACTACTTGTCTTATTTTCTTGGCTTCCCAATCCACAGGGCAACATTTCCACTTCCTCCCATAAGAAATATTATAAAACCAGCTATCACAGAGGTTTGCTTAAAAGGCATCACTGACAATGTTATATTCCTAGAGTCACCGAAAGATGGAAATTTCACCATCTTTTAATTTTTAATGTTTTAATTCTCATAAAATGCCCTTGATCTTTGGATGTGTCATTATAGTACTTGCATTTCTAAGAAAATGTTGCTAAAAGCACCAAAAATATATTTTAGGACCATAAGAAGTCGGAGCAGAATTAGGCCACTCGGCCCATCAAGTCTGCTTCACCATTCAATCATGGCTGATATTTATCTCATCCCCATTCTCCTGCCTTTTCCCCATAACCCCTGATCCCCTTATTAATCAAGAACCTATCTATCTCTGTCTTAAAAACACTCAATGACCTGGCTTCCACAGTCTTCTGCGGCAAAGAGTTCCACGGGTCCACCACTCTCTGGCTGAAGAAATTCCTCCTCATCTCTGTTTTAAAGGATTGTCCCTTTAACCTGAGGTTGTGCCCTCTGGTTTTAGTTTTTCCTACTAGTGGAAACATCCTCTCCACATCCACTGTATCCAGGCCTCACAGTATCCTGCAAGTTTCAATAAGATCCCCCCTCATCCTTCTAAACTCCAACGAATATAGACCCAGAGTCCTCAACCGTTCCTCATACGACAAGCTCTTTATTACAGGGATCATTTTTGTGAACCTCCTCTGGACCCTTTCCAAGGCCAGCACATCCTTCCTTAGATATGGGGCCCAAACTGCTCACAATATTCCAAATGGGGTCTGACCAGAGCCTTATACAACCTTATACATCCCTGCTCTTGTATTCTAGCCCTCTCGACATGAATGCTAATATTGCATTTGCCTTTCTAACTGCCGATTGAACCTACACGTTAACCTTAAGAGAATCTTGAATAATGACTCCCAAGTCCCTTTGTGTTTTTGATATCCTAAGCATTTTCCTGTTTAGAAAATAGCCTATGCCTCCATTCCTCCTTCCAAATTACCTTTTCCCACAGTGGATGAGTTCACTCGGATCTCTTATCTCCTAAGCGTTAGTTAAAATCTTGGGCCACCAATCTAGTTTTGGCCTCATACGTTCCATCTGGTAGAACCTTTCCTGTGCCGATCTCATCAATGTGACAATGTGGCTGACCTCTATCTGGAACCTCTGAATACATACAAAACTTTCTCTAACTTTCTAACTTCTGTCTGTTTAACCTCCTCTATGTTAGCTGCGACAAAAACGTCACAGTTATGGATGCTTTTGCTGGGATGGTGCTGCATTGTCCATTTCAATTTGTTGTGTGGTCAGACTGTGACTGCAACTATTGGAGTCTTTCCAGCTTGCTACTATTAGATCCCCTGTATATCTGATCTAAGCCCCTTTCCACCATATGTGACTGCTTCCTCAACCGGACTCATCGCCCAACCTGTATCTGGAACTCATGAGTTTCACTTCCTTATTTTTCAATCTCACACACCATTCTCCCATTCCATGGCCATCACTCCAATCCATCATCCTAGATATTCAATTTTATATTTTCCAGTGGATTTCCCTGTCCATTTGTGTGTTGTTGCACTCCTGCAGTTATTCAATCCTTATAGAACTCACCTTGGATAGTTGGTCTCCAGATAATATAAGAGTGTTCATCATGCTCAGTTTCTTTATTGGCATCTAACCCTTAATCTATTAGACCTTGTATTCTGGCTCTACCCTGCAAAATGTATGACAGGATAGAGGTGGAGAGAGTGATATAAAACTGAGCAACCACGGTGTGGTGAACCATTGTTGGTTCCCACCAGGTAGTGCTGAGCCATGGTCTGGCCAGTACTATGAGTCTGTAGATATGTTACTGTTGGGGTTAGGGTTGGGCTGTTCTACCTGTTAATATAGTCCTATGGTACACCCCAGTTGGCTCCGCCTCCTGGGAGAGGTATAAAGGTCACTGCTCTGCCTGGTGACCCTTTAGTCTGGGATGGTATACTGTATATAGTAGCTCCGTTATTGTTGGCAATAAAAGCCTTTATTTCCCGAGTACATCCAGCCTCTCGTGTGTTATATCGCGCATCAATTTTATTGTCAACAAGTAAATTCTTTTTTTTTGAAAAAAAAACAAAAGAAAACATGGAGCAAATGCTTAAACCCGAACGGCTTACGTTGGACCCACGTGCGGCGGGAGCATCGAACACTTTCGACCACTGGTTGAAGTGTTTCCAAGATTACCTCGACGCCTCCACAGCGGTCACCGATGACGCCAACAGACTCCGGGTCCTCCACGCGAGGGTAAGCGACGCTGTATACTTAGCGATCCGTGGGGCCACCGACGACAAAGGGGCCCTCGAGCTTCTCAAGAAGCGATACAACAAACCGCCGAATGAGATCCATGCTCGACACCTTCTAGCCACTCGACGGCGGCAGCCCGGCGAAACGACAGAACAGTACGCGTGTGAGCTTCAACAGCTAGCCAGAGCCTGCAACTGCAAGTCACTGTCGGCAGAGCAGTACATGAGCGACCTAGTTTGAGATGCGTTCGTGGCGGGAATCAGCTCGTCGTACATCCGCCTTCGGCTGTTGGAGCAAGGTAACCTCGATCTCACTAAAACCATAGAGTTAGCTGACGCTCTAGAAATGGCCTCCAAAAGTCTGGAGATGTACCCTGACGACCGCGTGGAGACAGTGTGGCAGGGGCAGTCGCAGACTCCACTTTATTCAGCGGGACCGAAAAACTGCGCGATTGCGTTCCCAGCCTCGGACCTGACGACGGCAGCAGCTCCAGGTGGCCCGCGGTGTTACTTCTGTGGGGGGGCGAAACACCCTCGGCAGCGATGTCCAGCTAAAGCGGTGTTGTGCTCCGCCTGCGGCAAGAAGGGGCATTATTCCAAAATATGCCGGTCCAAACCTCCATCAAAGAACAGCAGTGCGGCGTGTGACTCCCCGGAGCCGGCCTCCTTGTCTTCTGCATCTTCAAGGTCTTCTACCACATGCGATTCCAGGACGTCGCCATTCCGAGCGACGGAGTCGCAAGACACGTGCAACCTGCAGGGGCCGCAGGTTTTGGCGCCATCGTCCACGTGCGACCTATGGGGGCAGCCATTTTGGTCGGCACCAACCGCGAATGACCAGCAGCGGTCGTCATCAACCATCTCAGCTGCCTGCAGTTGCACCCACAAACCAACGGTGGCGCGATCATCCTGGACCAGGCCAAGCCTCACAGACTCGACAAGTCCATGATGGACATACAGCTTGCCTGAGTCCAGGAGATGGTCGCCACTTCAAGGTGTGCCCGAGTTCAGCGGATTGTCACTACCTCGTGGTCTACCGGCCCGTGAGGAACTGGAGGAGTCGCTGGACACCGCCTTGGCGAGAACGTCACCGCGATTGCCTGAACCGGTGTCATCGCCGGTGTTGAGGAGGTCACAGCGACGGTGCGGTCCCCAGACCGTTTGAACTTATAGACAGATGAACAATTGTTCTGTGTTTTGTACCCCGCTGGCCTTTGTTTTCAAAGGAGGGGTGAATGTGGTGAACCATTGTTGGTTCCCACCAGGTAGTGCTGAGCCATGGTCTGGCCAGTACTATGAGTCTGTAGATATGTTACTGTTGGGGTTAGGGTTGGGCTGTTCTACCTGTTAATATAGTTCTATGGTACACCCCAGTTGGCTCCGCCTCCTGGGAGAGGTATAAAGGTCACTGCTCTGCCTGGTGACCCTTTAGTCTGGGATGGTATACTGTATATAGTAGCTCCGTTATTGTTGGCAATAAAAGCCTTTATTTCCCGAGTACATCCAGCCTCTTGTGTGTTATATCGCGCATCACACGGGAAAGAGGGGAGAGCTGGAAATGCTGGCAACCCTTCTCAGCACAGAGAATGGTACTGAGATGGAAAACAAGGTAGAGAACCCTGTGTTTGTTAATTGCCGAAAGGTAAGCCATCTCTGTGCCAACTGCTGGTGGCTACGGGCAAAATCCATGGGATTTATTGGGGCACATGCACACTATGCACAGGATGACAGCCAGTCACAGAGCATAGCAGACCAGCGTGTGGCCCTGATGGTGGTTGTACATCCCTGTAGACACATTACTGTGAGTGCGGGTGAATGCAAACCAATCCCTGAGGCAAGGATTTTGTGTCAAAAGGAAGAGTGGCCACATTCTGCCAGGTTGAGGTGAGTAAGTTTATTGTAATACCGAGGGATACAGGGACCAGCCAAACTCTATTGCTGGGAAAAGGCCTGACCTTCCCATCAGGGAGTGCAGGGAGGGCCAAGGTATTGGTCAAGGGTATTGGAGGAGGACAAATGCCGATTGCCTTATACCAGGTGCACCTAGATAATCTTATGCTCTTTAGTATTGTTGTACAGTGTCCATGCACAAAGTAAAGATATGACAAGCATCACAAGTCACAATCAATAATCTTTCTCAGTTATAGACCAAGGATGTATTTATATTTTGCTGTTTGTCCATTTCAATATCTGTTAAATATTACATTTAATTGTTTGTACAATTGAACAAATTACAGCACTTGAGATCAATCGAGTTTGTTATAAAGTATTCCTGAGGCGTTACTGCATCTTTACATTATGCCAATAATAATGCATTGGCCCAACTTTGCAAAGCAGACAAGTAAGACTGCTGTAACTAAAGGTCATCAGTAGTCATCAACTACTGATTCAAATAAATGAGGAAATATGACAGTTAAAATGCCAATTTAGAGTAATTCTGTGACAAATCTGGTAATGCTGTAAGAAAGTACTGAATGTACAGAATTCTGGGTGATTACAGGGCCTGTCACAGTCGCATTTGCTTCAACAACAATTTGTATTCAAATTGTCCTCCTCAGGTGCAGAAAAAGCATCTTGAAGCACTCTACAATAAAGAGAAGAAAAGCATGGCTGACTCAGATTTATTGCTATTATCCATACTAGCTGCACATAATCTAGAGATATGGCAGACATTAACATCACCTCTAGCAACCACTAACTAGAATACTCGACAGTTATGACCTGACTTTCACACACCAGTATGCGAATATATTCATTATCTTGAATTAGAATGGCTTATTGTATAACATATAGCATGATCTCCTATCTAACCTGTCAAACGAGACTGTTTTAACAAGCTGAGTGCTGCATATTTCATGATTTGTCTGCATAAATCTCATGTTGACAAATAAACTTTTAAAGTATTTTTATTCAGACATCTGGCTGATAAAACTTTGTAAGAAGTTTAACAACACCAGGTTAAAGTCCAACAGGTTTATTTGGTAGCAAAAGCCACACAAGCTTTCGGAGTCCCAAGTCCCTTCTTCAGGTGAATAAACCTGTTGGACTTTAACCTGGTGTTGTTAAACTTCTTACTGTGTTTACCCCAGTCCAACGCCGGTATCTCCACATCATGATAAAACTTTAACAGTGTTTGAATAGACTAAAAAAATTGCTATGAAATGTGCTTATCCACATTCTCCATACATTTTAATAGCATTCACCAGGGCATTGCATGCTCAGAAGCTAGAAGACAGACTATTAAAGTGATCTATACTAATGTGCATGAACACAAACCTGTAAGTGGATGGAGCGTAGCTGCAGGCACACTCATTTAAACACTGAAGATGATAGATAACTGGCCACTCTCCTTGGCTCTATTGCAGTTCTATCACTTTCTGATTCAAGTAAAAACATATTAATAGGGGGAAATAACATCATCACAAAACTTTGTAATAATCTTTAACCTTACAAGTCATATGGTTTATAACCTGTCCCTGTAACTGACACAGTAGATAATGTAAAGTTTATCTTTTACCTTGCATTTGTGAGGGTAGTTGCCTGTGTTAATTAAATACAGCAACAGAGGAGGCATTGCTCCATTCTGTATAGCCACTGTTAGCAAGCTAACTGATTGCTTATTTAGCAGATTATATTAACACCAAATGGTTAGATTGACTTCTTTCATCTTTCCCATCTTTGGGAATACCTTCACAGATGTTATGTGTTACTGTACAATTACAGAGCAACAAATCTTCACGGCCAGATGTCTCAAACTTGGTTATTGTTGAGTCTCTCCGCTGATTTGAAAACCTGGAATAAAATCATCATGTTGATGAGAATTGAAATTACAGAGACTTGGGATACTAAAAATAATTTTAACTTTGTCTTGGAAATTTTATGAAGTCTTGGCATCAATAAATATAAAATTGCTTTCGCAATTAAAAAGTGCTGACACCCGTGAGCTGTTTCATTCACTCCTGACTTTTGATAAGGACTGCCAGTTTGATCTAAATCACAGGAGTCAGTGGTTCACATCACACACATTGCTGAATCTTTGACAAAGACCTGGTTATAGAATCCATTTTCCTGTCAGTGTTTTGTAAATGTCTTTATGTATTTTAATAACGTGGAATAAGGAGAAAAGTTCAGTGATTTGGCTATGATAACAGATCAGCCGCTACTTGTACAATGTGAAGAAATACTTTGAACAGACTTTTACTACAATTCAATGGGATTAAACATATCACTATTGGGGGTAATCCGCTGCCCTTTTTAACAAGAATTGGCATGATTGTGATTTTTCTGCATATTTAATGACAATGAAATTACTTTCTCAGTAATCACATATTTCAATGGTGTGCATTTTGCAATTTTATGAAGAGATTGTTAATTCGAAAAAAATAGACATCTCACTGTTCATTAATTTTGATGAAAATCCGGAAGTCAGCCAACCTCCATGGTTAGATTTCTACTGCAGGAAGCTCCTGGATTTGTAAAATATAACCACTTATATCTTACTCAAGCAGACAGAAGAGTAAAAATAGATTACTTGGGTTGTAAGTGCTCTCCCTTTATCAAATCAATGCTAGGATCAGAGCAGACCTACACCAAAGTGTTCCCTGCTTTTGGATGAATTGAGGTTGATCATCTGACTTTTCCTAATCATTAGCCACAATCTGGGCCATGCCTTAGGCCAATTTTCAACAAGTGGGATTTGATTTCAGTTTAACACTCGCCCATTACATTCAATAACAAATCCAGGGTAATTTAACTCTCGGGCCTCAATACAGGGGATGGATTCTCCAGGGCTGCTAGCTCCAGTCAAGAATCTCGATGACCTGTTGAATTTTGTGAGCGGACCAAATCAGGATTCCCACTGGGCATCGATCCCATTCCGAGTCTCTCCCACCTCATTCAGAATGGACAAGAACCTGATTGAAGCTGATTTAAGTGCATTTTAATGCAATTAGTGGGCTGGAAGGCCTCCCAGTGTTTCCCGCCCACCTCCCCCACTGCCTCTGTTGGAAGTCCCACTGCCTCTGTTGGAAGTTGGAAGTGGGTGTCAAACAGTACAGGTATGGACGAGGCATTATGAACCATGAGGATGGGAGAAGGAGTTAAGTACAGCCTCCAACTGTGCCCATGTGTCCCTCTGCCACTGCCAGGCTGCAGTGGATAGGCGGGGGGGGGGGGGGGGGGGGGGGCGGTGGTCCCACCTCAAGGAATCTTAGGTAGAGGGGGATTGAGCTGGATGTAAGGGTAGGGGTGTGGTGGGGCTTCACCTCAGGTATGGTGGTCTTGTGGCTGGATGTCTCCTTACTGTTGGTTCCAGAATACATACTCTCAAGACCTGGATAAATTGCAGGATGGGGTCAGCTATTCTCTTAATTTATTCCTCTCTCTCTCTCTCTCTCTAAACAAAAACAGAGCACATGGGATTGGGGGTAATATGTTGGCGTAGGTTGAGAACTGCCTAACAAACAGAATGGAGAGGGTAGGAATATATGGTCATTTTCAGGTTATCAGGCTGTGACTAACAGGGTACCACAAGGATCAGTGCTTAGACTCCAGTTATTCACAATCAGGGGGGTGGCACAGTGGCTTGCACTGCTGTTTCACAGTGCAGGGACTTAGGTTCAATTCCGGCCTTGACTATCTGCGTGGGTTTCCTCTGGGCGCTCTGGTTTCCTTCCACAGTCCAAAGATGTGTAGGTTAGGTGAATTATCCATGGTAAATGCATAGGGTTATGGGGGTAGGATGGGTAAGATGCCCTTTCGGAGCGTTGGCAGAGACTCGACAGGCCAAATGGCATCCGTGTGTACTGTTGGGATTCTATGATTCTATGAATTTAGAAGAATGAGACGTGATCTCATTCAAATTTAGAAAATTCATACAGAGCTTGGCATGGCAGGAAGGTTGTTTATCTTGCCTGGGAGTCCAGACCCAAGGAACACAGTTTCAGAATAAGGGACCGGCCATTTAACATTAAGATGAGGAGGAATGTCTTCACTCAGAGGTTGATGAATCTTTGGAATTCTCTGACCAAAGGGCTGTGGAGGCTCAGTCATTGAGTAGCTTCAAGACTGGAATTGATAGATTTCTATACATGAAAAACATTAAGGGATATGGGATGGTGCAGGGAAATGGTGCTGAGGTAGAAAATCAGCCATTACCTTACTGAATGATGGAGGAGACTTGAAGGGCTGAATGGCTGACTCTTGTGCCTATGTCTTATGTTCTTATGTACAACACACTGGAGCTACTTCGCCTCTCTCCAGCACTGTCGAATGCTCTCTACTCTCCATCACTTTCTTGACTACCTAGAACAAGATCACCGAGCATTATCTCTCACTTTCGTTAAAAAAGCATTTGCCTTTTCCTTGGTCATTTCCCAACTGCTGCTTGGAGTATTATCTGGAGTGGAAATGATCTGGATCTGGTATTATCTGAATTATCTGTTATTATCTGAATCAGAAACTGTATGAATAGTTTTTTCAAGGTTGAGACTTCACTGAAGAGATTTGATCAATTATTTATCCACCTTCATTAAGCATCAGAAAGGCAAACCTTCAGCCAACCATGCTAGATCAAATGACATTATGATGCATGTATCCTGCAATTGTCCAGCCTCCCAATACCATCCAAACTCTTGTTTCTTTTTTCTTTCATTAAAGTCTTTCTTACCAACCAAAGCCTGCCAAAATAAACACCGCAGCAGGGGGCAATCCTTTATAGGATAAATCATTATACCATTTATCACTTTGAAGCATGAACAGAGAGACATGTACAGCATCTGGGTTTGAGAGGGAGCCAGAGGAATCTGCACCTGGTGATGTACCTGACACTAGTGAACAAGAGCAGATGGTGGTGGCTCAGGTGACTGTGCACAATGTCCTTTCCGTGTGGTATTTAATACCACAGAATGCAAACACTGATAGTCCAGAAAGATCAAAGAAAATTACAGCACAGGAACAGGCCCTTCGGCCTCCAGGCCTGCACCGACCATGCTGCCTGACTGAACTAAACCCCCTTACCCTTCCAGGGACCGTATCCCTCTATTCCCATCCTATTCATGTACTTGTCAAGACGCCCCTTAAATGTTACTATCGTATCTGCTTTCCACTACCTCCCCGGGCAGCGAGTTGCAGGCATCCACCACCCTCTGTGTAAAAAAAAAACTTGCCTTGTACCTCTCCTTTAAACCTTGCCCCTCGCACCTTAAACTTATGCCCCCTAGTAATTGACTCTTCCACCCTGAGAAAAAACTTCTGACAATCCATTCTGTCCATGCCCCTCATAATCTTATAGACTTCTATCAAGTCACCCCTCAACCTCCGTCATTCTAGTGAGAACAAACCAAGTTTCTCCAACCTCTCCTCATAGCTAATGCCCTCCATACCAGGCAACATCCTGGTAAATCTTTTCTGTACCCTCTCCAAAGCCTCCACATCCTTCTGGTAGTGTGGTGACCAAAACTGAACACTATATTCCAAGTGCGGCCTAACTAAGGTTCTATAAAGCTGCAACAGGACTTGCCAATTTTTAAACTCAATGCCCCGGCCGAAGCAGGCAAGAATGCCGTATGCCTTCTTGACTACCTTTTCCACTATGTTGCTACTTTCAGTGACCTGTGTACCTGTACACCCAAATCCCTCTGCCTATCAATACTCTTAAGGGTTCTGCCATTTACTGTATATTTCCTATCTGTATTAGACCTTCCAAAATGCATTACCTCACATTTGTCTGGAAAATGTGGAAAAATGATTTGCCTTACATTAGTACTTTTATGCTGTACTGTATTAAAAGTTTTGATAGTGTGTTTAAACAGCACAGTGGAAAGTATGGAGTCAGCATTCTGCCATCTGCTTTGGAAAATGTGGCTTATTCCAGGGACTCTGTAGCCAGGCCCTCCCTTTGAGAGATGATTGGGGCAGTTTCTGTGAGTTTGGTGGAGGTGAGGATGGGCGGTGCAGGGGGGGAGAGGGGAGGGGCGGGAGGGGCTGCAATCACTGATCTTGGGAACATTGTGTTTTGATTCTGGGAAACATCCTGGTCATGGATCCAAGGAAATCCAACTCCATATCCCGAGTGTCCAGTAATAGGGTGGGTGGGTCTAATCCTCAATCATTGAGTGAGGTTTAGGTCTTGGGAGTAGGTGGAGGGGGGAGCCAGGGTTTGGGGGGGGGGGGGGGGGGGGGCGGGGGGGGAGAGCGGGGCATGGAGGAGGGGGGAAGTGGTAGGTGCAGGCCCAATACAGATCTGGGAAATGATAGAATCCATTATTAAGGAGATAATAACAGGACACTTTGAAAAACATAACACACTCAGACCGCATCAACATGGTTCTAAGCAAGGCAAATCACATTTGACAGATTTGTTAGAGTTGAGATTGTAACAAGCAAGGTGGTTAGAAGGAAACCAGTAGAATGTAATGCCACTGAATTCCAAAAGACATTTCATAAGGTGTCACCTAAAATGTGAGAACACATTTAAATAGAATGGTATTGTGGTGCATTATTAGTATGGATCATTAGTATGGATCATTAGTATGGATAACAAACAGGAAACCGAGAGTTGGGCTAAGCCGATCATTTTCAGATTGGAAAACTGTAACCAGGAACTGGAGTACAACAAGGATCTAGGCTGGGGCATCAACTATTTGCAACCTCTATTAATGACATGGATGAAGGGACTGACTGTATTGTAGCCAAATTTGCTGATGATACAAATGTAGGTAGGAAAGCGTGTTGTGGAGAAGATGCAAAGAATTTACAAAGGGATATAAATAGGCAAAGAAATTGGCAGATGGAGTATTATGTGGGAAAATCTGAAGTTATTTAATTTGGCAGGAAGGATAGAAAAGCAGCATCTTATTTAAATGGAGAGTGAATACAGAATGCTGAAGTACAAAGAGATCAGTGTCCTTGTACATGAGTCACAAAAAGCTGGCATACAGGATGTAAGTCATTCAGAAGGCAAGTGGCATGTTGGTCATTATTGCAAGGGGGTGGAGTATAAAAGTGCGAATGTTTGCTATAACTGTACTGTGCATTGGTGAGACAAAACTGAGAGTAAAGTGTGCAGTTCTGGTCTCCTTCCTTAAGATGTGGAGATGCCGGCGTTGGACTGGGGTATGCACAGTAAGAAGTCTCCGCAAGCTTATGGTATCAGCAAGCTCCGAAAGCTTATGGTATTTGCTACCAAATAAACCTGTTGGACTTTAACCTGGTGTTGTGAGACTTCTTACTGTTCTCCTTCCTTAAGGACAGACATAGGATGGGATTTTCCGGCCACGCTCGCCCCAAAACTGGAAAATCCTGCCTGAGGTCAATGGATCTTTCCACGGTCTGCCCCTCGCCCTCTACAATTCCCGTGTTGGACAGAATGGAAAAATTAACACACTGTTGCATTGGAAACAGTTCAGAGAATGTTCTCTGAAATGATTTCTGTGATGAAGGGATTGAGGAAAGGTGGAGCAGTGGCATAGTAGTGTTGTCACCAGGCTAGTAATCCAAAATACAGAGACCCAGGTTAATGCTCTGGGGACTCGGGTTCAAATCCAATCATGGAAGATGGTGAATTTGAATTGAATAAAAATCTGGAATTCAAAGTCTAATGATAACAATGAAAGCATTGTTGATTGTCATAAAAAAACATCTGGTTCACTAATGTCTTTTAGGGAAGGAAATCTGTTGTCCTTACCTGGTCTGGCCTGCATGTGAATCAAGATCCACAGCAATGTGGTTGACAAAGAAAAGAACAAAGAACAGTACAGCACAGGAAACAGGCCCTTTGACCCTCCAAGCCTGTGCCGCTCCTTGGTCCAACTAGACCAATCATTTGTATCCCTCCATTCCCAGGCTGCTCATGTGACTATCCAGATAAGTCTTAAACGATGTCAGCGTGTCTGCCTCCACCACCCTACTTGGCAGCGCATTCCAGGCCCCCACCACCCTCTGTGTAAAAAAAAAATCTCTCTAATATCTGAGTTATACTTCGCCCCTCTCACCTTGAGCCCGTGACCCCTCGTGATCGTCACTTCTGATCTGGGAAAAAGCTTCCCACCATTCACCCGATCTATCCCCTTCATAATCTTGTACACCTGTATTAGATCTCCCCTCATTCTCCATCTTTCCAGGGAGAACAACCCCAGTTTACCCAATCTCTCCTTGACTCTTAAGTGCCGTCAGGAATGAGCAATGAATGCTGTCCCAACCAGCGATGCCCACACCCCATGAATGAATAAAATATAAGTTGCGGTTTTGAAGAATTAGATGTGATCTTATAATAACCTGAGAGGCATGACAGTCTAGATGCTGATAGCATGTTTCCCCTCATGGGTAAATCTAGAAATGGGAAGCACAATTTAAAAATAAGGGGTCTCCCTTTTAAGGCAGAGATGAGGAGGAATTTCTTCTCCTAGAGGGTTGTTTGCTTTTTAGGAATTCTCTTGACCAGAGACAGTCGAGGCTGGGTCATTGAATATATTCAAGGCTGAGTTAAACAGATGTTTGATCTATAAGGGAGTCAAGGGTTATGGGGAACAGACAGGAATGTGGAGTTAAGGCTACAGTAAGATTGGTCATGATTGTATTGAATGACAGAACAGACTCAATGGGCTGAATGGTGAAGTCCTGCTACTATTTCTCATGAACATTTTCCCTTGTGTGTTTAATTAGCTTACCCTTAATTAGATCTCTGCAATTCACCTCAAATCCTCGTAGTGGTAGCAACTTTTACATTCGAACTACTTTATGAAATCCCTGTTGGGTTCATTAATAACGATTTCAAATTTTATGGTCCCTGGTTTTGGTGTCCGTGCTGACTCATTGTAAGAGCTATCCAATTAGTTCCATTACTCTTCTCTTTTCCTTTAGCTCTGCAATCTTGCCCCTTTTCACTGTTTGCCCAAAGTTATGTAAGCTATGGATGCATTTGCTTTCGCTTTCACTTTCACAACTTGGGATGGGCAATAAATGCTGGCCAGACAGCGACGCCCATGTCCCACGAATGAATTTTTTAAAAGCGACTAGAATTAGAGGAGTGCAGAGTGGGGATTACAGAAGAGGGGGAAATAGGTGGCCTTCATTCTGGCATGAATATGAGGTTGGAAGCTCACCTTGGGATCAAATGTGACATCAAACTTGCAAGTTGGTCTGTTTCCTGGGGGAAGAGATGGAGTTGATTGGTAGGAAACAGAGTTTTAGAATGGGGACTGAAAACAATGGCTGCGGCTTTCCCAATATTTAACCATTTCACTAATATGTCTGTGTCCTTCTAAAATCTGTTTCTATTCTCCTCATTATTTACAATATTTTTGAATTTTGTGTCATCTGTGAACTTTGAAATAAAGTATTCCTGTACAAAAAGGGATTTTGGCAATAAGGATTAATGCAGGCCTGGGGAAACTGTACCACCCACATTATGATGCAGAGAATCATATGATAGGAGCAGTAGTGCAAAGGTAGTCTAGAAGAAGCCAGCATGCGAACAGTACTGATTCAGCGTTGTACCGCAGAGATGTACATAGTTATGAGTTGTTAATAAACATGTGGCCCCATTAGTTGTGGGTGCAACACTCAGAATGGCCATTAAATCTCGTGAGAGGAGAGTGAGATTTCCAAACGTGAAGAGATTTCCACTCCCTGCCCCTCCACCCCCGATGATGCAATCAGCCTCTGATGACGTGATCAAGTTCAAACCCAGGAAAGGCGCAAGCCTGATTAGCATAGCTCATAATATATTTAAATATCATTAGCGGGCTCACTGTCACTACTTCTACCCTCAACTTATCGTCCCTCCCAACTGGTGTGATGTCATGCTGACATGAATCGCAACTGACTTTCAAAAACAAAAGCCAGATGTGATGACCATGCTGGGGGCGTACGGGTAAGTGTATAAGTTGCCACTGTGATAATGCCAGAAAAGAGTCTTATTGGGAGCCCCATTGCAGGAGTTCCCCATATGTGTTGGGGGGAAGAGGGGTGTGTGTGCTGCAATGCCTGTGATGGAGGGGTGCCTGAGAGAGTGGGGGAGGCGAGTGCCCTGATGCCTGGAGGGGAGTGCCCAATAGGGGTGAGTGCCCCAATGCTTGTGTGGTGAGGGGGGGGGGGGGGGGGGGGGTGCCCTGATGCTTGTGAGTGGGGGGGAGGGGGAGGTTAACCCGATGCTTGCGAAGGGGATTCTTCCATGTTCATGACAGTCAGGTGGGGGGGGGGGGGGAGTTTATTTCTAACACTGATCAAGGCACCCTTTAAAAAGAGTGCCCCAATCTCTGCGTAGCCAGCCTTCCTGGCTCCCTCAGGCCCAGCTCCACCAGACTGATGGCACAAACCATGACCCAGATTCTCTGTGCACCGAATGCCAGAAAATCTGGAGTGAAAACACTACTGTGCATCTGGAGAGATGCATGGCGGTTTTCAATCTGAACCTGGCACTCTGACAAATTTTGCGAAAAGTCCACCTTTGCCATTCAACTACATAATCCTCCAGACCTCTCAGTGAGACACTGAACAAATATTCCAACCTTCCCATGTCCAAGGCATTATTATATCTCAACAAGCTCAATGTTAGTTAGTGTTCCCTTGTGGGACACTACTGGGCACTTCCCTCTCGTCTGAGAAACATCTCTACTCTCTGCCTCCTATCCATCAATGTATCTATGGCAATTTTTCAAAAGCTCTTTGAAAGCTCATTTACGCAATATTAACCACACCTCTCACCAAACCACTCTGTCCCTCCATCAAATAACTCAATCACATTGTTCAGACACAGTTTGTCTTTGACACATTTGTGTTGGCTCCCATTTATTACTCCATGTTTTACTAAACGTCAGCTCATTTTGTGCTGGAATTATTGTCTCTGGAAGCTTCCTCACCACCAATATTAGGCTGATGGGCCTTTTGTTATGTGTTTATCCCCCTCTAGCTTCAGCTGGATATTGGAGAAAGCTCCTGGCAATGCTCGCTGTTGTCTTGAGATCCAGACAGCTACATGTAGTTGATGATGCTGGTACACAAAGGAAGTTGGCCATTGCTGCACATTCTGAGCTCTCTCATTCAGGCTGTTAGTATTCATTATGAAAGTAATATACTTGATTAACTCCAGTTAAGAAACTATTGATGCCAGTTTAGTGCAGCTGTTCACTGCCAACTGTGTCGTAACATGCGAGGGGAGCTCAAGGTAAAAATGTTGAGGATGGTTGTGCCTTTCCCTGCTATCAAGAATGCATGGTTTCCTGGCTAAGCAGACGGCCAAAGGCTGCACAGATCAGAACAGAAAATGCTGGAAATATTCAGCAGGTCTGGTAGCATCTGCAGAGAGAGGGTCAGAGTTAATTTTTGACCAATAATTTGACCGTTCATCAGACTGGGACGAGTGTGTTGTCAGCATTTGCTGTTTTCATTTCTGATTTACAATATCCACAGTGTTTTGCTTTAGTGTCAAATCTTTAACATCCCGCTTGATACACTGTTCCTTTGACACACCCAGCAATGTGAGTCGATAGGTGCACAGACCTCGGGGTCTTCAATGTGCAGCAATCCTCTTATCTTGTGCATTGCCAGATCTTTCAGATGTGACATTAAACCACGTCTTTGTCTAGTGTTCCACATGGATATACAAGAAAACATGTCACTTTTTCAAAGAAGAAGGAATTTATGCCTGCTTTCTTGGCCAATATTTATCGCAAATAAACACTACAGAAACAAAAACATCATCTGATGATTATCTCATTGCAGGAACTTGTAATGTAAAAAATGCAATTTACACACTACAACAGTGACTACGGGGGTGATTCTCCCAAAAGTGCTGAATTGGTGAAAGAAGTGGTCACGACTGTTTTTTTCGGTGCAATTTCAGACCCGAATCTCCCCACTCTGTGCAATGCAGAGGTCCCAATCGTGATCATTAAAAACCCGGTGGGCAGGGCCTATTCACGCCAGAGGCTGACAGCTCTGGAACTCTGCGCATGCGCAGTGGCCCCGATCTGTCAGTCTCCCCGTTTGCTGGCCAGCTCAATCACCGAATACCCCAGGACCCCAGCAGTGCTGCTCCTCCAGCATCCCCGCCTCCATGGCCCAATCACGGCCCCCATGACAATTCCTGGGCCAGGCCTGATCCCCACCCTGTCTCGGAGTGCCCCGATGTCCAGCCCACCCCTCCAGCAGTAGCGTTACGCCCCATCTCTCTCATCCCGGCAGACCCTCCCTCCCCTGGGGTCAAACTCTCTCCCCCCAGGGTCAGATTCTCCCCTCCCCACCGGGTCAGAACCCCCCCGGGAGGCAGACCCCCCCCCGGCAGACCACCAACCCGCTCCCTCCCTCCAGCCCGCCCCAATCGCTGGCCTCCCTCCAGCCCAGACCGATCCAAATGCAGAGTGACAGTGAGCCCCCCATTCCCAAAGGTCACCCCTAGGCCTTGCCCATAATAGGCCCCACCCTATTGACACTGCCCATTGCCTGGTGGGCAGTGCCAAGGTGCCCCCTGGGCATGGGCACTTTGCCTCTTGGGCAGTGCCAGGGGACACAGGCTGGCACTGCCAGGGGGCTCATGCCCAGAGGGCACCACCCTCCCCTGCCGCCCAATCCCCCGGGGGGGCCCCGATAGTCCCCCTTCACTCCGGCGGTGTCTCCCGCTAGTTCCCCGAACGTGAGAAGCTACTCTAAACCCCGCTGGAATGAAGTTCTGTGCCGGGCCCAATAATCACATGTAAACTACATTTAAAATACATTAAAAACAGATTCAAATCAGTTGCCTCTCTTCCTGCCTGTTTCTAGCGCGGTCCCGAGTGCCCCTGTTCCCTGGCTCTGGGAGATGCAGATGCGTCGGAAATGCATGCGCGAATCCCATGAAATGGCCAACACGTGATTTTCCCGACCGGACCCACCAGAAAATTTGTGGGTCGCAATGGAAGAATTATAATACATAATTGACTGTAAATGGTTTGGGGATGTCCTGTAGTTGTGGAAAGCACTGTATCAATGCAAATCTATTTTTGTTGTGCTCTAACAGGCCAAGTAGCTGCTCATCTTGATCACTGAGACTGATGCTGTTACTGTTCCTCTTCCTCCAACATTCAGAATTATCAGGCAAAAGTGACAGCTATAATGAGCTGAAAATGCTTCGTCAGGATAAGTAAAAGATCCAAATCAGTAAGGTACAATTTCTAAATTTTGCGTGGCCTGATAAAACACAAATTGTGAAAATGGTCCTCTGAGTAGTGCCCAAATCTTATAAGATTGAGCAGTGGATTAGACCACAGCATTGCCCATTTAAATAGCATCAGAATGTCAATGTTATCATTGGAACTCTATTTTCATAGAACGATCAGGCACCCACCTGTTTCCCACGGGCTCAGTTCCAAATTCTGTAAAATTCCGCACTAAATCTGAAATGGGGGTTTCTGGTGGGTATGGGGTTGTAAGACAATTTCCACAGCTTTATTTGCTCATCTGCCCCATTCTGCTCAGGTAGGTTGTGTTACAATCAGGGCTCGATAAGTCATTGTGAATCAACTGCAAATCCATAAACTGAAGCATGAATAACCAGAGCTTTGGAGTGAATAAAATTAGAGACAAATAAAGATAATGCTTCAAGGCATTTTTCCTTTCTTTTCCTCAGTTGATAACAGCAACACTGTGAGACAGTGGTTAGCGTTGCTGCCTCATGGCATCAGGGCCTCGTGTTCGATTCCCGGCTTGGGTCACTGTCTGAGCAGAGTCTGCATGTTCTCCCCATGTCTGAGTGGGTTTCTTCCAGGCGCTCTGGTTTCCTCCCCCAGTCCAAAAGAAGTGCTGGTTAGGTGCATTGGCCGTGCTAAATTCTCCCTCAGTGCACGTGAACAGACACCAGACTAGGAGGTTTTCACAGTAACTTCATTGCAGTGTTAATGTGAGCCTACTTGCGACATAAATAAATAAACTTTAACTCAGATTTTTAGAGAAGGATTTTCAGGATTTTGATCCAGTGACTGTGAAGGAACAGTTCGCTATTTCTAAGTCGGAAATATGTGTGACTTGGAGAGGAATTTGTAGGTGGTTGTGTTCCCATGTGTTGCCCTTCTTCTTCCACACGTTCGAAATTGTGGGTTTGGCAGCTGTTGTCAAACAAGACTTGGTCAGTTGCTGCATTGCATCTTGCAGATGGTAAACACTGTTACACTTGCCCAGGAAAATGTAGAATATTCCATAACAATCCCAGCTTGTGCTTGTAGACATTGGATTGATTTTGAGCAGCCGGGAGGTAACTTTCTTGCTGCTCCGTCCTTTTCTTGTAGCTAGATTCTTTATGTGATTGGTCCATTTAGAAAGTTGCAAACTTATGTTCTACTCCAGAACCTAACCAGCAATGGTGAGTGGGAAATTTTGGGCTGCACAAGCTCTAAGAAAATGTGTTGGTGATATCATTTCTAAATCTACTATTACATTGTTTTCCTATGTATTAATCATTTTAGTCCCAAACGTTATATATCACCGTTCCTTTACAGTCACTGGGTCAGCATTCTGGAATTCTCTCCCTAACGGCATTTTGGGTAAACCCACAGCACGTGGACTGCAGCGATTGAAGAAGGCAGCTCGCCACCACCTTCTCAGGGGCAACTAGGGATGGGCAATAAATGCTGGCCAGCCAGCGACGCCCATTAATCCAGAAACTCAGCTAATGCTCTGGGGACCCAGGTTTGAATGTTGCCACGGCAGATAGTGGAATTTGAATTTAATTTTTAAAAAATCTGGAATTAAGAATCAACTGATAACCATGAAACCATTGTCAATTGTTGGAAGAACCCATCTGGTTCACTAATGTCCTTTAGGGAAGGAAATTTGCCGTCCTTACCTAGTCTGGCCTACATGTGACTGCAGAGCCACAGCAATGTGGTTGACTCTCAACTGCCCTCGAGCAACTCGGGATGGCAATAAATGCTGGCCAGCCCAGTGACGCCCATGTCCTATGAATGAATAAAAAAAAGTTTCCTTTATTAAAATTCAGGACCTTCATCTCAGAATCAACAACATCATTCTCTAACTTGAGGGAAAATTCTATCATATGCATCGTAATGTCAAGTGCTCAGCAAAGCAAGGGTCAACATGGGTTTAGAGAGTGGCACTGCCCACACAGTGATAAATGTAGTCAATTGGTCAGGGAACAGTCTCGGACAGAACTCAGTAAGCAACAAGCCTGTAAGGAATAGTTCCATGCAAGATTATATTTGGAACTATGCATAGTTAAAGACCATCAATAAAAGTGTCTATGTTTAAAAATACGCACTAGCCTCAAGATCTTATCGATGAACTGTCACCACTGCACCAATAACAATCCCACATTAAGTATGTAATAGGAAACTTTGGTAATGGATCAAGATAGATTCCCAGAATTATTGTCCCTGAGGCCATTATTGTCTCTGAGACCTTTCATACCCAATAGACATGGAGGGATGGATCATTCATAAATTTGTGGATCGCTGGAGAAATAGAGCGATGCTCCAGCGGTCAGTGTTGTCTTCAAGAAATGTTTTAAAATTGTAAGTACCGAAGTACCTGATTGACCTGTTACAAACAGAACTGATGCCTCTGTGGGAGCAAATGGTAATGAACTGCTTGTTAATGTCCATCCTGTGGAAGCATCTCAGACTACAGAATTACACACTGTACAAGACACTGAAAAAACCCCATCATAGCTTAATTTATAATTGTCCAACTCATGTATATCAAGTTTAGTTAGAATTTAGGACTGTCTAACATAGTTATTGAAGAGTGTATAAAGGAGTTAAAGGGGGAGGGATGTGATGAGCTGAGCTGTTCTAGGGCAGCCGTGTGGAGTTGCTGGCCTCTGTACCGTTGTTCTTATTAATAAATACTTTTTCAGTTTCTAATGAAGTATGTGAAAGTGCATCATTACATTGGCACAGAGTGCAAAAGCAAGCTTTTCATCCTCATAACACACTAGTTCAGCCTCAACAGGAAGGCTGCAGAAAAGATTTATGAGGATGATGGTGGCATGGTGGCACAGTGATTAGCACTGCTGGCTCACAGCACCAGGGACCCCAATTCAATTCTGGCCTTGGGTGAGTGACTGTGCAGAGTCTGCACGTTCTCCTCGTTTCTGTATGGCTTTCCTTCTGGTGCTCTGGTTTCCTCCCACAGTCCAAAGATGTGCGGGTTAAGTTGATTGGCAATGCTAAATTGCCCCTTAGCAAATTTGTGGAGTTACAGATATCGGGCCTGGGTGGGATTGTTGTTGGTGCAGGCTCGATGGGCTGTATGACCTCATTCTGCACTGTAGGGATTCTATGATTCTAAGGATGAGGAGTTTCCGTTATGTAGATAGATTGACAAAGCTGGGGCTGTTCTCCCTGGAGAATAGAAGGTTGGGAGGAGAATTGTGTGACATTTTCAAAATCACAAGGGATCTGGAACAAGTAAAGGGGGAGAAACTGTTCCCAATAGCAGAAGGCTGAGAACTCTAAGATGATTAACAAAAGAGCCAGAGTGATGCGCGATTAATTCACTCGGGAGGCTGGATCGTACCCGGGAAATAAAGGCTTTTATCAGCAACAAGAATAGAGCATACTGCTGAACAATACAATCCCAGACTAAAGGGTCACTAGGAAGTGCAGTGACCTTTATACTCCTATAGGAAGGCGGAGCCAACCAGAGTGTACCACAGAACAATACCAACAGGTGGAACACCCCAACCCTAACCCCAACAGTAACAAGAGTAACATATGTACAAGTACCCATAGTGGTAACCATCTATGGTTCAGTACCCATAGTGATAACCATCTATGGTTCAGTACCCATAGTGGTAACCATCTATGGTTCACCACATTCACCCCTCCTTTAAAAACAAAGGCAGGTGGGGCAAAAAAAAAACAGTACGAACTGTCCATATATTCACAAGTTCAGTCGAATCGGAGGGCCGCACCGTCTCTGCGACCTCCTCAGCACTGGCGGTAACGCCGGTTCTGGTGACCGTGGTGACCCTCTCTCCAAGGTGGTGTCCAGTGACTCCTCCAGTTCCTCACGGATGGGTGGACCTCGAGGTGGCGACAATCTCCTGGACTCAGGCAAGCTGTACACGGGAGTAAGAGGATTAAGTGGAGGTCCCGATACTGCCCGCGCCGTGTCAGGAGGGGAGATAATGGGCAAAGGAACCCTAACCAGGGGTGCGGGAGCGATGGGGGTTTCCAGGTCCCCTGCAGGCGCCAGATCTCGGATAGAGACCGTGTCCTCTCGCCCGTCAGGATATGCTACATAGGCATATTGAGGGTTGGCGTGGAGGAGATGGACCTGTTCAACCAAAGGGTCGGATTTGCGGGTCCTTGCATGCCACCGCAGGAGGACAGGTCCTGAGTACGTCAACAAAGATGGCAGTGAGGTCCCAGAGGAAGACTTCCTGGGGAAGGTAAACATCCGCTCATGTGGGGTAGCGTTGGTTGCCGTACACAGGAGGGACCGGATTGAATGGAGCGCATCAGAAAGTACCTCTTGCCAACGGGAGACTGGAAGACCCCTAGACCTCAACGCCAGTAAGACAGCCTTCCAGACTGTAGCGTTTTCTCTTTCGACCTGCCCATTACCCCTGGGGTTGTAACTCGTAGTCCTACTTGAGGCAATTACTTTAGAGAGCAGGTATTGCCTCAAGTCGTCGCTCATAAACGACGAACCCCTATCACTGTGGATATAACTGGGGTAGCCGAACAGGGTAAAAGGACTCCGCAAGGCTTTGATGACCGTGGCAGCGGACATGTCTGAACAGGGAATGGCAAAAGGGAATCGTGAGTACTCGTCAACCACATTGAGGAAGTACACATTCCGATCTGTCGAAGGAAGGGGGCCCTTGAAATCAACACTCAGTCGTTCAAAAGGGCGAGTGGCCTTAATGAGGTGTGCCCTGTCAGTTCGGTAGAAGTGCGGCTTGCATTCAGCACATACCTGGCAGCTTCGAGTTATCGACCTGACATCCTCTATAGAGTAGGGCAGATTCCGGGCCTTTACAAAATGGAAGAGCCGAGTGATCCCCGGATGGCAGAGATCATTGTGGAGGGCCTGTAGCCGGTCCTTCTGCACACTGGCACATGTTCCACGTGACAGGGCATCTGAGGGCTCATTGAGCTTCCCCGGACGGTACATGATATCATAGTTGTAGATGGAGAGTTCGATTCTCCACCTCAGATTTTATCATTTTTGATTTTACCCCTTAGCGTGTTGTTGAACATGAATGCCCCCACGGACTGCTGGTCCGTGAGCAGGGTAAATCGTTTGCCAGCCAAATAATGGCGCCAATGCCGGACGGCCTCCACAATGGCCTGAGCCTCTTTTTCCACAGAGGAGTGCCGAATTTCAGGGCCTTGGAGGGTGCGAGAGGAAATGGCGACGGGTCTGCCCGCCTGGTTAAGTGTGGCGGCCAGGGCAAAATCAGATGCATCACTCTCCACCTGGAAGGGGATGGACTCATCAACAGCGTGCAACGTGGCTTTTGCGATGTCGGCTTTTATCCCTTCAAAGGCTAAGCGAGCCTCTGCTGTCAGGGGAAAAGAGGTAGACTTTATGAGCGGACGGGCTTTGTCCGCATAATTGGGAACCCACTGTGCGTAATACGAAAAGATGCCTAAGCATCTTCTCAGTGCTTTGATGCTAGTGGGTAGGGGAAGTTCAAGGAGGGGACGCATACGATCTGGATCAGGGCCGAGGACCCCGTTTTCCATCACGTATCCGAGAATTGCTAGGCGGTGCTTGCTGAATCCACACTTCTCCCTGTTATAGGTCAGATTCAGGCGAGACGCAGTGCGTAAAAACTTCAGGAGGTTGGCATTGTGGTCCTGCTGGTCATGGCCACAAATAGTGACGTTGTCCAGATACGGGAAGGTAGCCCATAGCCCGTTTTGGTCCACCATTCGGTCCATTTCACGCTGGAAGACCGAGACCCCATTAGTGATGCCAAAAGGGACCCTTAAGAAGTGGTAGAGACGGCCATCCGCCTCAAAGGCCGTGTATTTTCGGTCCTCTGGATGAATGGGGAGCTGGTGGTAGGCTGACTTCAAGTCGATGGTGGAGAACACCCGGTACTGCGCAATCTGATTGACCATGTCAGATATGCGCGGGAGAGGATACGCGTCCAGCTGCGTGTACCTATTAATGATCTGACGATAGTCTATGACCATCCGGGGCTTGTCTCCAGTCTTAACCACCACGACTTGTGCTCTCCATGGGCTAGTGCTAGGTTGAATGATCCCTTCCCTGAGGAGCCGCTGAACCTCAGATTGAATAAAGATCCGATCCTCAGCGCTGTAACACCTGCTCTTAGTTGCGATGGGCTTGCAGCCTGGCACGAGATTTTCAAATAAAGACGGCGGGGTGATTTTGAGTGTCAAGAGACTGCACGTGGAGCGCGCTGGGCAATTTGGAGGCTGCTGTTCTCCCACTGAAAGTGGAGGGAGTGGCCCATCGTACTGCAGGGTCACAATCCTCAGGTGGACCATAAAGTCTAGTCCCAGGAGTACTGGAGCGCAAAGGTGTGGTAACACGAGGAGCCTGAAGTTCTCATAAACTGTGCCCCGCACCGTTAGATTTACCACGCAGCTCCCAAGAACGGTAACAGATCGGGACCTCGACGTCATAGAAATTGTCTGCCTGACAGTCTGTACTCGGAGGCCGCACCGTTTCACGGTGTCCGGATGAATGAAACTCTCCGTGCTCCCGTTGTCAAACAGACAATGTATCAGGCGTCCGTTTACCTCTATGTCCATCATGGACTTGTCGAGTCTGTGAGGCTTGGCCTGGTCCAGGATGATTGACGCCATCATTGAATCCCGAGTGCAACTGCAGGCAGCTGAGATGGTCGATGATGAGGACCCCTGCTGGTCATCTGCGGTCAGTGTCGACCAAAATGGCTGCGCCCATGGATCGCATGTGGTCGATGGCGTTGAAAGTGGCGGCACTCGCAGGTCGCACGTATCTTGCGTCGTTGTCCTCAGGAATGGCGGCGCCCGTGAATCGCACGTGGTTGAAGACATCGACGAAGCTGGAGACGAGGAGACGGATCCTGGAGAGTCACACGCAGCACTGCTTGGCTTCGAAGGTGGTTTCGCTCGGCACACTTTAGCATAGTGCCCTTTCTTCCCACAAGCGGAGCAAAATAACGTTCTGGCCGGACATCGCTGACGAGGGTGCTTCGCCAATCCACAGAAATAGCACCGTGGGCCTCCTGGAGCTGCCGCCGCCGTCAGGTCCGAAGTTGAAAGCACAATCGCGCAGTTCCTAGGAGCCGCTGGGTAGAGTTGAGTCGGTGGCTGTACTTGCCACGATGTTCCCACGTGGTCGGTGGAGTAAGTTTCAAGACTTCTGGAGGCCGTTTCCATCGCATCAGCCAATTCCACCGTCTTAGCTAGGTCCAAGTTACCCTGTTCTAGCAGCCGCAGGCGAATATAGGATGAGCCGATTCCCGCCACGAACGCATCTCGGATCAGATCGTTAGTGTATTGAGTAGCCGACACTGGCTTGCAATTGCAGGCTCTGGCTAGCTGCTGAAGTTCGCGCAGGTACTGTCCCGTCGTTTCGCCGGGCTGCCGCCGTCGAGTGGCTAGTAGGTGCCGAGCATGAATCTCGTTTGGCGGTTTATGGTACAGCTTCTTAAGTAGTTCGATGGCCTCTTTGTAGTCTTGTGAATCACGGATTGTTGCATACACAGTGTCGCTTACCCTTGCGTGGAGGACCCGCAATCTATTGGCGTCGTTTTGGACTGCTGTTGAGGCGTCGATATAATCCTGGAAATACTTCAGCCAATGGTCGAAAGTGTTCGGCGCTCCAGCGGCACGCGGATCTAAGGTAAGCCGATCGGGTTTTAACATTTGCTCCATGGTTTTCTTTTTGAAACAAAAATTGTTGCTAATAAAATTGATGCGCGATTAATTCACTCGGGAGGCTGGATCGTACCCGGGAAATAAAGGCTTTTATTAGCAACAAGAATAGAGCATACTGCTTAACAATACAATCCCAGACTAAAGGGTCACGAGGAAGTGCAGTGACCTTTATACTCCTATAGGAAGGCGGAGCCAACCAGAGTGTACCACAGAACAATACCAACAGGTGGAACACCCCAACCCTAACCCCAACAGTAACAAGAGTAACATATGTACAAGTACCCATAGTGATAACCATCTATGGTTCAGTACCCATAGTGGTAACCATCTATGGTTCAGTACCCATAGTGGTAACCATCTATGGTTCACCACACAGAGGAAACATGAGGAAAAATCTCTTTAACCATCAGGTGGTTTGGATTTAGGATGCACGGCCTGAGCATGTGGTGAAGATAGATTCAATTGCAGTTTTCAAAAGGGGACTGGATAATTATTGGAAGAGAGAAGATTTTACTCGGCTACAGGGAAAAGGTCCAGGAGTGGTACTACCTGAGTTGCTGTTGCAGAGAACTGACATGTAGACAATGTGCTGAATGGTCTCCTTCTGTACTGTAACCATTCAATGATTCTAGTATAGATACATTCAAGGAAGTTGATAAACACAAGGAAGAAAGAATTTGAAGGTTGCCCTGACAGTGTAATCAAGAAGGGTGGGGAAAAAGCTTGTTTGGAACATTTTTCAAATATCAGTCACATGAATGTCCAGGTACAGCGGGCTGTACTAAGTTTACAAGTCTGCTTGCAACGGAAGTTGCACTGCATTATTGTTAAACAAGTTCCAGTCTGAAAAAATTCAAAAATTAGAATAAATGTCCTGTTCAAACAATGCCACAGGATTGTTTACATATCATGTGCAAACAAAAGCAACCCTCACCTTCTCTTTCATCCAAAATACAGCACACTTAGCAATCCTTCTGTATTTTGGATGAAAGGGAAGGTAAGGGCTGCTTTTGTTTGCACATGATATGTAAACAATCTTGTGGCATTGTTTGAACATCAGGAAATTTATTATAATTTTTAATTTTTTTTCAGATTGGAACATGCTTGAGCATCTTAATGCCATTATCCTCACTGAGGTTTCCCTTTTTACGTGATAGATCACCAGATAAATTAGTGTGTAAATTGATCAGTGGCACCTTCAGCTGTGAACACAAAACAAATTATTCCTGAACCTGGAGATTGTCAGATCCAGCACAGATTGAAAGAAAATATGTTAGTAAAATCAAGAATACTGCTAAATCAGTCCACAATGCTTTCCATATTGCCATCACTATGAAGACATTTCTTTGTGCTAATGTATATCACACAGGCATTATTGCAGGTTAATGGGGCTGGTTGTCATCTTGGTGAGCTTGCAATGTCTTTGCTCAGTTTATACAATTCAAACCAATGAAGCTGAACCAGATCTCTTGTGATGGAGATTCCCCAAGGAGCAGCTGATTTTGCAATATTGCTGTTCATGACACACAGTACAATGGCGATTACAAGTCCTCAATTTAGCTATGGAATGGAAGTTGAGGCATTAGCAATGACAAAAATGTAAGTTAATACCAGAGGAATAATGTTGAAATTATTATGAAGTTATTGCATATGGAATATTAAGGTGTAATTTCATCAACAGGTCATATATATTTTTTAAGACACTTTTTCTAAGCAAAGGACATTGACTTGAAGAAGCTGCTAAGTCACACTCCATTCCATGGAGACACACAGGGTGGAATTTTCCCAAAATTTGGCTAAGCACCTCTTCTGGTGTAAAAACCGTTGTGAATCCCATTGGCATCGTTGGCGTGATACAGACTGTAATCTTTAGGCATGAAAAGTTATTTTGACGAGAGGTTAAGTTGGTTTGGCCTATACTTAATGGAGTTTAAAAGAATGAGAGGAGACCGTATTGAGACACATAGGATTCTCGGAGACTTGATTGGTTAGATTGTGCGAGTTTGTATCCCCTTGTGGGAGAGTCTAAGACCAGGGGGCATAATCAGAGAAAAAATGGTCACCCATTTAAGACAGAGGTGAGTAATTTCTGCTGTCACAGGGTAGTGAATCTGTGGAGTTTTTATGCAGAAGGCTGTAGAGCTTGAATCATTAAGTATGTTCAAGACTGAGCTAGACAGATTTTTAATCAGTAAAGGAATCGAGTTATGGGGATAAGGTGGAAAAGTGGAGTTCAAGATTATATCAGATCAGACGTGATCTTATTGAATGGTGAAGCAGACATGATGGGCCAAATGGCCGCCTTCTGCTCCTATATCTTATGGTTCTATGAGTTAGAAAGTTATGGTTTTAAGTCCCACTCCAAGACTTGAGTGCAAAAGCCTAGCAAACATTCTAATACTGTTGAGGCGCTCCACTGTCAAAAATGTGTGGGTTCAGTGGATTGGCCAAAAATGTCTGGGTTAGGTGGATTGGCCATGGTAAATTGCCTATTAATGTCAGGGGGACTAGATAGGGTAAATGCATGGGATTATGGGGTTTGGGCCTGGGTGGAATTATGGTTGGTGCATACTCGATGAGCCAAATGGTCTCCTTCTGCACGATAGGATTCTATGGGAAGATGTTGCCTTTCTGTTGAGACACTTGACCAAGGCCCTGCCTGCCATCTAATGTGCATGCCAAGGATCCCATGGTACTCTTCTGAGGAAGAACAAGGTTGTGTCCCTTGATCAACATTACTAAAAAACAGATTGCCTGATCATTATCACATGGCTGTTTATGGGAGCATGCAGTGTGTAAATTAACTGTTATGTTTCCTGCTTGTAACAATGACTAAACATTGACAGTAGAATTTTGGGATATCCTAAGGCTGTGAATGGTGCTATAAAAATGCCAATATTTATTTTCATTTTCTTTTTCTTCTCGGCTGTGGGTCGGTGTCGGTTAAACCCAACTCCTTAGTTTGACCCCAGTCTCCTCCCCTTTCTCTGGTGATCAGAAATTGAGGCCTAATCTGTCTTTCTCTAGCTCTGCTTTCTTGAGAAAAAAGACACAAAAATGGTTTTATTTGTTGTTCTGTTGTTTGGAACCTTTTAATGGTCATCTTTATTACACTTTTTAAAAAAAATTATCAATTTATTGTTTGGATTTTTTTTTGCTCAGCAAGTTGAGTATTTTCTTCATACCTGAACTATTTCCTTCTTGAAATTTATGTTAGATGTTGTGCCAAACATTATCTCCCCAAAATTTGCTCATTGACCCCTTGAGTGAGGAAAAGTTTGAAACGTGTCCCCTCTGGGGAAAAGGTTGGACAAACCTGGTATAGAGCAAATGGATAACTCCGAGGAGGCTTTTCTTTCAACCCAAATTAATGGCACCTTTGTGTCAGCCACAACATCAGCAAATCACACAACACAACAATGCCCAGGAAGGTATTTACAGCAGTCCCTTCCAACAGCAGTGTATCGAGGAACATCATTGTTTGCTGGATACGCTGTAACTTTCTGCAAAGATTCTAACAACAGGGCAGAATCTACACAGGAGAAAGGTAGGAACATATGGAAGTAGATCCTGAAATACTACAGCAACCTAAAAATTAGAGTGTCATGCATGATGAATATAAGATTCATTTAGCGAAATATCAGGGTTGTTTCTTGTAACAAGTTCCCTGCGGGTTTGTACTAAATAACAGACCCTGAGTACCTCCAAGCAATACTGTTCTTAACACTTCTTCGATTGCCATCAATGAACACAGAGAAATGGTGGATAGGAAAAGACAACACAGTCCATCTAACCTGACATACAAATTCCTATTTCAACTGAAAATCATAATCCTCAATACTACTACACATTCATCAGTAGTATTTAATCTCCTGGGAGGAGTGAAACATAGAAAATGAATGTAGCTCCTGTACGAGCTGTGTGTAACTGAAATACCAGTATGTAGACGCAACAAAATACAAGATATATTCAGCTTGCTATCTGTGTTTCTTATTGAACTAATGCCCTGTCCATTTTTTCAAGTTTAAAGTTTATTTATTCGTGTCACAAGTAGGCATACCTTAACACGGCAATGAAATTACTGTGAAAATCCCCTTGTCTCCACACTCAGGAGCATGGCCAATGCACCTAACCAGCACATCTTTCGGATATTTCCTCCAACAGCACTGTACTCTGTGTGGTGATATAGTGGTGCATTATTTTTATTATTGCAAAGCCATTCTCACTAGAATGTGCGCATCAAGTTTGTAAATGTATTGAATATATTCAGTTGATCAATGATCAGTGAACCAATGTACCCTTTGGAATGATGGAGTATGTCGAGTATTTAATCTACAGTTTCTAAGTAATTACATAAGAGAATGAATATTTGTATTGACTGGACATCACAGAGGGTATTCCAGGATTCTGATGGCCCTAAAACTCCCTAAGTCTCCTTTAGGATGTCACATTGAGAAAGATAGTAGCTCATTTTTGCTGCCTTATTTTAAAATGTTTTCTCATGCTGGATTTGCCAGAGAATGAATCCCAAAATTTGCTTGACTCCTCTCCACAAACTTCAACTTACAGAACATTAAAAATTCCAAAAGTTTAAAAATAAATATCAGAGCAGTTTTTGAGTGTCCTAGCTATAGTGTTAAATGGTTTAATTGATCTAGGTAAGTATAGGTCTATAGAATCACTACAGAGCAGAAGAAGGCCGTTTGGTCCCTTGAGTCTACAACAATTCCCTGAATGAGCATTTTACACAGACCCACTCCC
The DNA here is from genome assembly GCF_964213995.1 of Mustelus asterias. NCBI lineage: Eukaryota > Metazoa > Chordata > Chondrichthyes > Carcharhiniformes > Triakidae > Mustelus > Mustelus asterias. The sequence continues at coordinate 28,128,148 of NC_135810.1, read as the reverse complement.
CCACCCTATTCCCACAATCCCACACACTTATCATGGCTAATCACATAACATAGAAACATAGAAACATAGAAACCCTACAGTGCAGAAGGAGGCCATTCGGCCCATCGAGTCTGCACTGACCACAATCCCACCCAGGCCCTACCCCCACATATTTACCCGCTAATCCCTCTAACCTACTTATCTCAGGGGCAATTTTTAACCTGGCCAATCAACCTAACCTGCACATCTTTGGACTGTGGGAGGAAACCGGAGCACCCGGAGGAAACCCACGCAGACACGAGGAGAATGTGCAAACTCCACACAGACAGTGACCCGAGCCGGGAATCGAACCCGGGATCCTGGAGCTGTGAAGCAGCAGTGCTAACCACTGTGCTACCGTGCCGCCCCATATAATAATAATAACCTACACATCTTTGGACTGTAAGGGGCAATGGCAACTTAGGATGGCCAATCCACCCAACCAACACATCTGTGGACTGTGGGAAGAAACTGGAGCACCCTGAGGAAACCCATGCAGACATGGAGCATATGTACAAACTCCACACAGACAGTCACCCAAGGCCAGAATCGAACCTGGGTTCTTGGCGCTGTGAGGCAGCAGTGCTAATCACTGTACCATCATGACTGTTTATGCAGCGAAAGAGCTAAAAGGCTGAGAAAGTTCCATAAAAGAGGTTCTGGCTGATACCTTGCATGTATAGAACATCCGGTGAGTTCTGAGATGTTTTGAAGTGTAATAAATAAACCTGTCATAGATTTGGAACCAGCATCACCTCTACATTGCTCTGAGATAATTCAAACATATAAGAACTGGCCAATTCTCTTAACAACAACCGCCAAACACCAATTAGCTGGTTATTTATCTCATTACTTTTAGAGGAATCTTGTTTATGGGAAAATTAGTTAATGGGTTGATTTTTTACAGGGCATCTGTTACTAAGATTACAGTGAATGATAAGAAGCAACCCTAATGGAAATGTAGTTGTTCAGAGTTATCGCAGGCAGTTGACTAACTGATATATGTGGACATATGCCCAGCATTCTAGTCTTTGTGGATGATTTAGTATTGTGTCATTTCTATTGATCATTTATGGGAGGCCAAAACTGCAGGCAATATTCTAGTGGCCTAACCAATGTTTTGCACAAATTTATTATTCCTTTTTTTAACTCTTGTAATATGTACAAGAAGACCAACTTAATTTTATTTATTTTATGTCCTTTCCCACCTCCATCAGCACTTGCAGGGAAATATGTAGTTAAACCCTGAGGCTTCTCTTTTTTATCCCCTCAGTATATTTCTCTTCAGCTTATACAATTTGTATTTATATAGTGCCCTTAAGATAATCAAAATAACCCAAGGCACTTTACAGGGAACATTACCAAACAATAATGACACTGAAATTACAGTTGTAGTAGTATTGAGTTCATGCATTTATTCCTTCCTTATCCTCCAAAAAATTATTACTTCACACTGGTGGACTATTTATTGGAGGCCTGAGCATCCCCTTGGGAATCCAGTTAATGTCAATGCCTATAATGTCTTCAATCCAATCCAGGATCTCAGTTTCTCTGAATCACAGGACACAACCATTTAGGATGATAACTGGTTGAACCGGTAGTTCGTTTTTTGTTTGTTGATTCTGGTTGCTGATATAAATTTTCTTCCATTATTTGTTGTTATTTGAAACTCGAAACCTGGCAAGTGCAGAAGATTGAAAAAAATCAATTTAAATTTGCAATTTTTAGTCCTTGCATTGAGATTCTGTGGATAGAGGTAGCATCAGCGTTCTTTATATGAGCATTTGAACTCCCTTTGATTAAAAAAAACCCTAAACGTAGTTTTTCCATTCCAAAGGACATATTGTTCTGCAAATTAAACTTCATACAAGTTTGTTAAATGAACCATGGTACAATTTCCATATATTTCCTCATTCAGGAGCTGGATTCCTCTTTTCAAAATGAAGAGAAATTAAGAATGGGGCATCGTGTTAATACTGAGTAAGACTGTGACAAAATATAAGATAACACAGACAAACTTGTAGAATAGGCATATAAATATCAAATGGATTTTGATATAGATAAATGTGATGTGTTGCATTTTAATAGGGGAAGTAAGAAAGCAATTTACTCATGGTTTTGGGCACAAAGAAAACATGAGATTCTAATTCACAAATAATTAAAGGTAACAACACAGGTTAACAATTGTGGCAAAAACTTGCAAGCAAAGTACTTGGGTCATGAAATTCAGTTATGTGTTGCTGTTTCTGGTAGAGCTACAGAGGCCACTTTATGGGGACATACAGAACCATTGGTGAATTCTGGCATGACTTGCCACACACAGTTATTCCTTTCTTGTTGGACCAGACACATGGAAAATTTTCCTGAAAACAACATAGGAAGTTTTGAACCTCTCCACCCTTCACACTCCCATTTCCCCGGTCTACATTTATTATAGTTACCCATTAAAACTATTCTCTAATGTTTGCATCTCTCTGTAATTTCCCTGCAAATCTACTCTTCCACATCCTTCTTACTAGTTGGCAGTCTATGAACAACACCAATCGATAGGATTGGACAAGGCCTATCTTGTAACGATCTGAAGACAAAGATGAGAGCTTTCAAGTCAAGAGGTGTTTCTTAACTGGGAACCAATGTAGGTCAGCAAGCACAGGAAAGATATGTGAATGGAATTTGGTGCGAGTTAGGACATGGGCAGCTGAGTTTAAGATTATGTTAATTTTACAAAAAAGTAGTACGTGTGCAGGCATCCAGATGTGAGCTGGAATGTAGAGAGTCAACATGTTTTTGTGAAAGGGATTTGACAAATTTATTAGAGTTCTTTGAGAATGAAACTAGTAAACAAAAGTAATCCAATGGATGAGGTACCCATATTTGGGTTTCCCAGAGGCCTTTAAAAGGTGCAAAGCAAAAGATTAATACACAAGATAAAGTTTAAAATTTAATTTATTTAGTAGTGTCACAAGTAGACTTGCATTAATACTGCAATGAAGTTACTGTGAAAATACCCTAGTCACCACACTCCAGCTCCTGTTGGGGTTACACTGAGGAAGAATTTAGCATAGCCAGTGCACCTAACCAGCACGCCTTTCGGACTGTGGAGGAAACTGGAGCACCCGAAGGAAACTCACACAGACACTTGGAGAACATGCAGACTCCGCACTGACAGTGACCCAAGCCAGGAATCAAACCCGGGTCCCTGGCGCTAAACTCTCATGGTGTTGGGGTAATATCTCAAACGTGGATGGAGAATTGATTGGCAAACACGGATAAACATGGTGTCTTCAAACTGGCAGACAGTGATCAATGATGTGCCACTATGATCAGTGCTGAGACCTCATCTATTTATAATCTACATTTGATGACTTTTACAAACAGTCTGCGATGTATCCAAATAAACTGACAATACAAACTACAATATACAGGTTAATTTAAAGGACAAGCAGGTGGAGTACGATGTGGGGATATGTGAGGTTCTTCACTTTGCTAGGAAGGATAGAAAAACAAAACATTTTTTTTTAAATTGAGTCTTTTCAGTTTTGGTGCTCAGAGACATTCGGGTGTGCTTGTTCAAGGAACACAAGGTTAGAATACATAGAAACATAAAAGATAGGAGCAGGAGGAGGCCATTTGGCCTTTCGAGCCTGCTCCGCCATTTATTAGGATCATAGCTAATCATTCAACTCAATAGCCTAATCTTGCTCTTTCCCCATAACCTTTGATCCTATTTGCCCCAAGTGCTATATCCAACTGCCTCTTGATTACATTCAGTGTTTTGGCATCAACTACTTCCTATGGTAATGAATTCCACAGGCTCACCACTCTTTGGCTGAAGAAATGTCTCCACGCCTCTGTCCTAAATGGTTTACCCTGAATCCTCAGACTGTGACCCCTGGTTCTGGACTCCCCCCACCATCGGGAATATCCGCCCTGCATGTACCCTGTCTAGTCCCGTTAGAATTTTATTAGTCTCTATGAGATGCCCCCCTCGTTTGTCTGAACTCCAGCAAAAACAATCCTAACCTAGTCAATCTCTCCTCAGACATCAGTCCCGCCATCCCCGAAATCAGCCTGGTAAACCTTCGCTGCATTTCCTCGAGAGCAAGAATATCCTTCCTCAGAAAAGGAGACCAAAACTGCATACAATACTCGAGGTCTGACCTCACCAAGGCCCTGTATAATTGCAACAACACATCCCTGCTCTTGTACTCAACCTCTCGCAATGAAGGCCAACATGCCATTTGCCTTCTTTACAGACTGCTGCACCTGCATGTTTAACTTCAGTGACTTGCACAAGGTCATCCAGGCCCCGCTGCACACTCCCCTCTGCCAATTTACTGTCATTCAGGTAGTAATCTGCTTTCTTGTTTTTTCTTCCAAAGTGAATAACTTCACATTTATCCAAATCATACTTCATCTGCCATTGATTTGCCACTCACCCAACCTCTCCAGATTATGCTGAAGGATCTCTGCATCCTTGTCACAGTTCACCCTCCCACCCAACTTGATATAATCTGCAAACTTTGAGATGTTACATTTTGTTCCCTCATCCAAATCATTAATATATATTGTGAATAGCTGGGGTCCTAGCACCGATCCCTGTGGGACCCCACTAGTTACTGCCTGCTAACCAGTTTTCTATACATCTCAATACACTTCCCCCAATCCCACGCGCTTTAATCTTGTACAATAATCTCTCATGCAGGACTTTGTCAAACGCTTTCTGTAAGTCCAAATATACCACATCTACTGGTTCCCCCTTGTCAACTCTACTAGTTACATCTTCAAAGAATTCCATCAGATTTGTCAAGCATGATTTCCCCTTCATAAATCCATGCTGACTCTGTCTGATCCTGCCACTGCTTTTTAAATGCTATGCTATAAAGTCCTTAATAATGGATTCGAGAGTGTTCCCCACTCCCGAGATTACGTCTACTGGTCTATAATTCCCTGTTTTTTTTCTCTACCTCCCTTTTTGAATATTGGAGTGACATTAGCTACCCTCCAATCTGCAGGGACTGTTCCAGAGTTTATAGAATCCTGGAAGATGGCCACCAATGCATCCATTATTTCCAGAGTCACTTCATTAACTGCTCTGGAATGTAGATTATCAGGCCCTAGGGATTTATCTGCCTTCAATGCCATCAATTTTCCCAGCACCATTTCTCTGCTAATATTGATCTTCCTCAGTTCTTCCTTCTCACTAAATCTTGCATTCTTCAACATTTCTGGTATATGATTTGTGTCCTCTTTTGTGAAGATAGAACCAAAGTACGTATTCAGTTGCTCAGCCATTTCTTTGCTCCCTATCAGACACTCCCCCCATTTCTGTCTGTTGGGGACCTACATTTGTCTTCACCAACCTCTTTCTCTTCACATATCTATAGAAATTCTTAGCGTCAGTCTTTATGTTCCCTGCAAGCTTACTTTCGTACTGTATTTTCCCCTTCTTAATCAATCTCTTGGTCCTTTTTGCTGAATTCTAAACTGCTCCCAATCCTCAGACCTATTATTTTTCTTGGCCAATCTATATGCTTCTTCCTTAGATCGGATACTCTCTCTAATTTTCTTTGTAAGCTATGGATTGGCTCTCTTACACATTTTGCTTTTGTGCCAGACAGGAATAAACCATTGCTGCAGTTCCTCCATGTGCTCCTTGAATGTTTGCCATTGCCCATCCACTGTCGTCCCTTTAAGTAACTCTCCCCAATCTATCAAGGCCAACTTATGCCTCATATCCTCATAATTTCCTTTATTAAGATTCAGCAACCCAGGCTCCAAATCAATTACTTCACTCTCTAACTTGATAAAAAATTCTATCATGTTATGGTCACTCATTCCCAAGGGGTCTCATGCAGCTAGATTAGCAATGATTCCCTTCTCATTACACAGTACGCAGTCTAAAATGGCCTGCTCTCTAGTTGGTTCCTCCACATATTGGTCAAGAAAACCATCCCGTATACACTCCAGGAATTCCTCCTCTATGACATTGTGGCTTATTTGATTTGCTCAATCTATGTGCAGATTAAAATCACCTCTGATCACTGATATTCCCTTACCATGTGCATTTCTAATTTCGTGTTTAATGCCATTCCCAAATCACCACTGCAGTTTGGGGGTCTATATATGACACCCACTAATGTTCTTTGTCCTTGGTATTTCTCAACTCTACCCATACAGACCCCATGTTGTCAGAGCTAATATCTTTGCTCACTATTGTGTTAATTTCCTCTTTAACCAGCAGTGCCACTCCACCACCTTTTCCTTTATGCCTGTCCTTCCTAAACATTGAATACTCTGGGATATTCAATTCCCACCCGTGGTCACCCTGCAGCCATGTCTTCATAATCCCAATTATATCGTACCCGTTGACATCTATCTGTGTGATTAGTTCATCCACTTCATTGCAAATTCTCCACGCATTAAGGCACAGAGCCTTTAAGCTTGTCTTTTTAACATTGTTTGCCTTGCTCCCAGTATTTTTCTCTGAAGCCCTCTTTAAACTTTGTCCTTGGTTTCTCTGCCTATCACTTTTCATATTCCCTATTCTACATTTTGTTTTTGTTCTTGTTCCCTCCTTTTCTGACTCCTTCCATAGGTTCCCATCCCCCTGGCATATTAGTTTAAACCCTCCCCAACTGCTCTAGCAAACACTCCCCCTAGAACATCAGTCTCAGTCCTGCCCAGGTGTAACCCGTTCAATTTGTATAGGTCCCACCTTCCCCAGAACCGGTCCCAATGCCCCAGGAATCTGAAACCCTCCCCCCGACACCATCTCTTCAGCCATGTATTTATCCAATATATCCTGTCATTTCTACTCTGTAAGAGTTTTAACAACACCAGGTTAAAGTCCAACAGGTTTATTTGGTAGCAAATGCCATTAGCTTTCGGAGCGCTGCTCCTTCGTCAGATGGAGTGGATATCTGCTCTCAAACAGGGCACAGAGACACAAAATCCCCCGCAGCTTGTTGGACTTTAACCTGGTGTTGTTAAAACTGTTACTGTGTTTACCCCAGTCCAACGCTGGCATCTCCACATCATTTCTACTCTGACCAGCACGTGGCACCTGTAGTAATCCTGAGATCACTACCTTTGAGGTCCGATTTCTTAACTTTCTTACTTGCTGCCTGTATTCTGCTTTACAGGTAGAGTGTGAAGACCTTGGGAAGAAACAATGAGAATCAGGAACATGCATTCAGAATCAGAACTGGACCTGCTGTTAAAATGTGCATCTCTTTGTTTTCTTCCAGACCCCCTACTGGTACATTTGTGTCTGGTAGCCTTAATTGGACAATATTAACAATGACATTTTCAATATACTACATCCCTCTGCTTCATGCTAAATGGGAGGCATGACCTGATTTTAATGGTTTATTTTCAAAAGTGTAAGCTTTTGCATAACTTGAACATTCCGCTTCATCAGTAACACTATTACCAATGCAAGCTTTTGTATTAATTTAACAATGCACATCTTTCATATACATATAGTGGGGCCTTTGGCAGGTGATGATGGTAGGGAGAAAGAGGGAACCGGTTGGCCCCTGTGGGCACCTCTGTGCAGGGAGCAGTGTTTTGGCAGGCTGGATTACCTGTAAAGACTCTCATTCCAACCATTATTTTGTAAATTGCCCTGTTTGTGAACAGATCTCCCACTTACCTGACGAAGGAGCAGCGCTCTGAAAGCTCGAGGCTTTTGCTGCCAAATACTACTTCTGAGTAACAGCATGGTAAAAGACAAGGTCATAAATAAGGCAATGAGGAGCCTTGGTAAGTGGAGGGCCGGTAAGGAAAAGTGGAGCAGGCATACAGCTACTTGGGACCTAGTTAGACTACCTGGACAGCATGAACAGATAATGCTGGAAAATCTCAGCATGTCTGACAACATCTGTGGAAAGAGAATAGAGCCAAAGTTTCGAGTCTGGATGACTCTTTGTCAGAGCTAAGACATGAGAAAGTCAGGAGAGATTTATACTATGATGTGGGGGAGGCTGCACTTGGACAAAGGAAATGTAAATGGTGATGATGAAGGCTGAGAAAAGTACTAAAAGTGTTCATTAAGTGATCAGAATGTGTGACTGGCAGAGCAGAGATACAGACTGTTAAGGGTCTGCCTGAGGAATATGATAGTTGCCCTAAAGAGGGAGGGGAGGAGGGGGTGCAGATAGAGAGATTTGGAATGGAGTCGTTGAAAGATAGAAGTGAGATAGAAGGATGATAGAAATGGATGAGTGGGATGAAAAGAAGAAATAAAATAAATGGAAATGGGATGAAGGAGGAGGGGAGAGTTGATGCTCTGAAGTTGTTGAACTCAATGTTCAGTCTGGAAGGCTATAAAGTGACCATGTGCGCTTTGGGGCTCGCTCGATCATTGCTAAAGGCCAAGGATGGACATGTGGACAGGAGAGCAGGGTGGTGTGTTGAAGTGATAAGCAATAGGAAGGTCTGGGTCCTGCTTGCGGATAGACAGAAGGTGTTCAGCAAAGCGGGTCACCCAGTCTGCGTTTAGTCTCTCCGATGTAGAGTAGACCGCATTGGGAGCAGTGAATGTAATAGACCAGATTGAAGGAGCTGCATGTGAAACACTGAAAGTGGTGTTTAGGGCCTTGGATAGTGAGCAGGGAGGAGGGAAAGGGGCAGGTGTTGCATCTTCTACAATTGCATGGGATGGTGCTATGGGCAGAGGGGGAGGTGTTGGATGTCCTGGAGAGAAAGGTCCCTGCAGAATACTGACAGAAGGAGTGAGGGGAAGATGTATTGAGTAGTGGCATCATACTGGAGTCGGCGGAAATGGTGGAGGATGGTTCTTTGAATGCAGAGACTGGTGTGGTGAAAAGTGAGGACAAGCGGACCCTATCCTGGTGCTGGGAGGGAGGGAAGGGATGAAAGCAGTGGTCTGGGGGATGGGTTAGACACGGTTGAGACCCCCTGTCAACTACAGTGGGTGGAAAACCACAATTGAGGAAGAAGGAAGACATATTGGCAGCACTAGTTTGGAAAGTGGCATCATCAGAACAGATGGGGCAGAGGCGAAGGAACTGAGACATTGAGATGGAGTCCTTACAGGATGTGGGGTGTGAAGAGCTGTCGTCAAGATAACTGTGGGAGCCGGTGGACTTGTAATGGATACTGGTGGGTAGTTTATTACCAGAAATGGAGACAGAGAGGTCAAGGAAGAGAAGAGAAATGTCAGAAATGGACCATGTGAAGATAATAGAGGGGTACAAATTGGAAGCAATTTTGTATTTTGCTTATACCTGGACAGCATCCCTGAGTCCAATAAACCCAAAGGAGAAGGAGATTCCTTTCATGTCTGGGAGAGAAGGTAATTTGGTTGGAACCGTCACAGGAAATTCACAATGGGAACATCAGCATCTGAACTCTGCTGCTCGGCCGATTAGACACCAGGAGTTACTCTCCCTGCAGTCTCCTGGCGGATCTGTAATGTTAAGCACAAATGTCCTCTGTCAATAGTTCATCTCTAGGAATTAAGCTTTTCAATTAATGTTTATAAAGATTTGATGCTGCTGGAAATAAATGATCCCTGTTTTATTCACATTGTGGATTTCATGTGCTTAAATCACACGTAGGGCCTGATTTTACCAAAACTTTGGCACAAAATCGCATGCATTTAAACCGACTTAATGAACCGCGCGGCCAACTCGACCGCCAAATCCCACTTTACCGTCTTCTGGCCCGATCCGCGTCCGCGCTGTTACCGACCTGCAAAATAAAAGTCTGAAGTCGCCGCTGCAGCCTCCGAAGAGCGGGATCAGAGACTGCAACGGCTCTCTGACCCAGGTCATCCTCTGGTCGGGGCGGGAGGGGGGTGGGAGGAGGAGAGGGGGTGTGACGTCTCATCCTCTGGTCGGGTGGAGGTCGGCTGCCAGTCTGCGGCCGATGCCTCCTGGCACCATCACTGGTACACTACCAGCCACAGATTACTCTTCCCTGCAGGGGCAAGAGAGCGGGAGAGATGGCTGTGGCTGGTAGTGTACCAGTGATGGTGTATCCCTTTACACTGTGGAATCGGCCACTGTGGAATCGGCCAGTTCTGCTTCATCTTCTTAGCGAGGAATCGCTTCATCCTGAAAGTTTCGTGGGATGGCATGGCCGCACGTCCACTCCGGCAGAAGGCACCGGCCACAGACTGGCAGCCGACCCCCCCCCCCCCCCCCCCCCCCGCCCCCCACCCCCCAACAGGGGATGATACATCACATCCCCTCTCCCCCCCACCCCCACCCAGGGGATGATCGGTCACACCCCCTCCCCCCCCAACCCCCACCCCGACCAGAGGATGAACGTCAGAGAGCCGCTCTCTTTCCGCCTTCTGCTTTTTTTTCAAGCCCGGGCGCTCTGTCAGATTTTTTTCGAACTGCGCATGCGCAGTTCAGAGCTCCGATTTGTCCACCAGTGCTAAGCCCCGGCCACGGCGCGGATCGGGCCGGAGTCGGCAAAACGCGTATGGGCGCGCTGCAAAGAGGATTCCAGGCGCGGATCTATTTGACGCCCAGATTCGGCACTTAGACTCAAAATGGTAAAATTCCCCCCATAGTAATCATCATTTTGAGTATTGTGGGCATTTTCGCTCGGAGGTAAGATGCTTTACAAGGCTGTTTTCAGTGCTTTGAATAATGACACATTTTGTGTAATGATTTGCATTTAACAATGATCATTGATTATTTTGTAATAGAAGCACAGTACTGCAGATGCTCGAAAACTGAAATAAAAACAAAATGCTGGAAAAACTCAGTAGGTCACACAGACTTGGAATGTTAGCTCTGTTTCTCTTCCCACAGATCCATAATCATTTTGTGTCGATCACATGGCTGGATGTCACGATGGTGGTGGTGGTGACAGTGGTGGGGTGGGTGGGCGAGGTGGGGGGGGGATGGTGGAATAGCTCTAAATTTCATATTTTGCTCTACATTTACTTTCATTTGATCCTTGTCTTCCCAACCATGTTCATGTACAGTTTGATTATTAGCTCCACCAGATAGCTCAGCAGGATGTGTGCGCATAGGATGTGTGAGGATCAGAGTGCCTGGAGGCTTTATGGTAGTCAAATGAGGAATTGCTCTATAATTGTGAAGAAAATTGTACAACTCTTGATTCTGTCCTGCCAAGAAGGCATAAAGAAAGAAAACTGAAATAAATTTGCTTCTCTTTCATATTCTCTGGTTAAATTCAGTTTCCAAAAAAAAAGACAATTGGCTGGACTGATAAAATAGCTACAGATGACCATATGATGGTAGATCTAGAAGTTTCTGAACAGTTTAAAAATGGGCAAGGGCTAACTCATCAAAAGCCTGGAATGTAATGTTCCTTGCTTGTATAAGCATTCTAGCTGAGCTAATGGAGTGGTGGATGAGACATTGACATTAACCATCTATGGACAAAGGCAGAGCTCTTCATCTTCAATATTGAGCTAATGGTTCTACGGTTACCTGCTCAAAACACAAGATTCAGTAAGGGGCCTTGTTAGCTGAATAACTCGATTTACAACCACCATCACACGAACAAGCTGTGAATTTCTTTCATTACGCAGCTTTTAGGTTTTCTTTTTAATCGGTGTTCAACCTCAGAGGAGACCCAGGACTCCAGGCCAGCAGCCTATCATCCCTCAAAAACAGCAGCAAAAACAAGAGAGGGTCAATTCTCCCTCCAAGTGTCGAATTTGCATAAAAACTGGAGTAAAACGCACTGTTTTTTCAGTGGGTGTTTAAAAATGAATCTCCCTCACTCTGTGCACTGCAGAGTGCACTCGCGTGAATTCTGTTGAAAAGCCGAAGGCGGAGCCTATTCCCAATGGAGAAGCCGCCAGCGTGACGCTGAGTGGGTCACTGCGCATGCGTCGATCTGTCATAGTGGAGATCGGCGCATGCACAGTGGCCCCTGTCTGCCGGCCTTCCGATTGCTGGCCAGCTCAATCGCTGGCTCCCCGGATGTGTCCAGGCCAGCCTCGATGCCAGCCCTGCCCTCAGCCCGCCTCGATCACATCCCCCCTCCCTCCAGCCCCGATCTCCCCGATCAACCACCACTCCCAGCAGCCCTGACACTCCGGGCAGGCCAAACCCCCTCCCCCCGAGCCATCTGTCCACACCCCAATGGTCAACCCCGATCACTGGTCTCCCTCCCTCTCTCACTCAGCCCAATTGAAGAGTGGCAGTGGGTCCCCCCACTCCCACTGATGTCCGTCCAAAGGCCCTGCCCCAACGGGCCAAGCCTCAATCAGGCCATGCTCCCATTAGGCCCCACCCCTTGACACTGCCCAATGCCCGGTGGGCAGTGCCAAGAGCATTGGCACTTTGCCCCTTGGGCTGTGCTGGGGTCCCTGGCTGGCACTGTCAATGTGCCAATCCCCAGGGAGCACCACCCCTGCTGCCTGTCCCTCAGGGGGGCTCTGATTGTCCCCCTTCACTCCAGTGGGGTCGGGGCTACTGTAAACGCCGCTGGAGTGAAACACTCCTAGCGGGGGGAAGAGGCTCGCGGGCCTGGAGATTTCAGTCTCGGGCCCACGAATAACATTTAAATTATATTGAAATTCATACCTGCATATATAATGCAGTTCCGTGCCTATTCCTGGCATGGAGCTGATGGCACCGGAAATCCGGCGTGGAAGATGCGCTCAGGGCCGGATGCCCCGTGCGAATTGTGCTAATCTGGTGCCGCTTAAATCTCGCAGCCTGCTGCGCTAAAAAATCAGCGCCACGGGATAGGAGAATCACGTCCAAGATCTTTCCAGGTTTAAATTGCCTGGCCCTCAAACAACACTGTTTTCTACCAGAACATTTGGACTTCCATGGGTGGCACAGTGGCACAGTGGTTAGCACTGCTGCCTCGCAACGCCTGAGACCCGGGTTCAATTCCCGGCTTGGCTGCGCGGATTCTGCATGTTCTCCCCATGTCTGCGTGGGTTTCCTCCGGGTACTCTGGTTTCCCCCCACAGTCCAGAAGACATGCCGGTTAGGTGCATTGGCCATGCTAAATTCTCCCTCCGTGTATCCGAACAGGCGCCAGAGTATGGCGACTAGTGGATTTTCACGGTAACTTCATTGCAGGCCTACTTGTAAGTCTACTTGTAACACGAATAAATAAACTTCAAAACTTCTATTCCACTGCTTACAGTGGTCTCTATAGGCTTCTCCCATCATGGAAGTTAGCGTGACTGAAAGAATGGATCACGCCACACCAGTTTCAGCTGGCAAATCTCTCTGAAGGAATGCACAGTTGGATTTTTGATTTTGGTCTCTGGATTCATGAGAAACAATCATTCTTATTTGGCTCATGGTCTTTGCATTGTTCTTCTTTCTTTCCCTTATCCCCTCTTTACTGTATGAATGCAAAAATTGGGTATGAGGGGAGCATTATGAACCCCTTTTCCACATTTTGTGTGTGCGTAAAATAAACTAACACTCCTATTTTACATAATCTCATGTTTGTTGTGGGATTATTTACAGAGACCCGGATCACTCTAAAACGAAAGGGTTGGGGGAATACACCACCAGGGGAAATCAAAAATCAGTAACACTTTTATGCTTATGGACATTTCATGAGAGCAGACACCAGACGATGACCATAGAACCATAAAACCATAAGACACAGGAGCAGAATTAGGCCACTCAGCCCATCGAGTCTGCTCCACCATTCAATCATGGCTGATTTTTTTCTCATCCCCATTCTCCTGCCTTTACCCCATAACATCTGATCCCCTTATTAATCAAGAACCTGGGCATCGAGCAGTACCAAGGGGGTGGGGCCAGATGGCGGTGGCGCCTATAGGGACCGGGACCTCTGGGGGGGAGATCGATAGGGGTGGGTGGTCCCGATGCCATTCTGCACTCTGACAGAGGGAGGGAGGCCAGTGACCAGAGTGGTGGGGGGTCGGGACTGCGGGGTTGGGTCGGGACTGCAGGGAGGTGTTTGAGGCTGCTGGTGGGGGATTGAGAGATCAGGACTGCCGGGAGGATGGGGAGGTGACTAGTGATCATGGGTGGGGGTAGTCGCATCGCCAGCAATGTGGGGTCATAGGGCTGGCAGTGTGGGCCAGTGCACATGCACTGATCTTTGCACTGACAGATCGGAGCATGCGCAGTAGCCCGCTCAGCACTATGTCGCCGGCCTCTCCAGCGGGAATAGGCCCCACCCCCAGCTTTTTACTAAGATTCATGCCAGTGCACTCTGCAGTGCACAGAGTGTGGGAAATTCATTTTGAAAATCCCGCTGAAAAAGACAGTTTGCACGCGAATTCAGTGATTAGAATTTTTTTGGGAGAATCCCATTCAAGGTGTTCAGGCAAGTTTTTCCTCATGATTAGTAGGACTAACTGTCAGCAATGGCTTGAGTCAAGCTCAAGCCTGACTCACTGATATTCAACACGGAACTCAGACACTTGTACTTTGAATATTCAACACTCCATTCAAGTAGATGGTTTGTTATGTGGATGTTGAACAAGCTTATTAGTCATCTATGATCGATAATTACTTCAAACTCACTTCCATTCAAGCGGATATGAAGGTGTATGATGCTTCATGCAATTGATAGCACTTCTCTCTCTGCTTGTGAATAACGTTGTTCCAGAGGCATTAGTGATCTGCTTGCCCTGGCAGCACTGATGGGTTACATATCTTTGCTTACATTCATGACAGGGTGGGTGGTTTACTTTTTCTATTCATTCATGGGACATGGGCATCGCTGGCTGGCCAGTATTTATTGCCCATCCCTAGTTGCCCTTGAGAAGGTGGCAGTGAGCTGCCTTCTTGAATCGCTACAGTCCACGTGCTGTGGGTTGACCCACAATGCCATAAGGGAGGGAATTCCAGGATTTTGACCCAGCAACTGCAAGGGAATGGCAATATATTTCTAAGTTAGTTGTTTGCAGGTGGTGGTGTTCCCAAATCTCTGCTGCCCTTCTAGATGGAAGTGGTCATGGGTTTGGAAGGTGCCATCTAAGGATTTTCGGTGAATTGCTATAGTGCATCTTGTAGAGAGTACACACTGCTGCTACTCAGCGTCGGTGGTGGAGGGAGTGGAGGTTTGTGGATTTGGTACCAGTCAAGCGAGCAGCTTTGTCCTGGATGGTGTCAAGCTTCTTGAGTGTTGTTGGAGCTGCACCCATCCCGGCAAGTGGCGAGTATTCCATCACACTCCTGATTTGTACCTTGTAGATGGTGGATAGGCTTTGGGGAATCAGGAGGTGAGTTACTCGTTGCAGTATTTCTAGCCTCTGACCTGCTCTTGTAGCCACTGTGTTTATGTGGCAAGTCCAGTTGAGTTTTTGGCCAATGGTAACCCCAAGGATGTTGACAGTGGGGGTTTCAGTTATGGCAGACCATTAAACTTCAAGAGAGGTGATTAGAGTGTCTCGTATTGGTGATGGCCACTGCCTGGCATTTGTGCGGTGTGAATGCTACTTGCCACTTGTCAGCCCAAGCCTGGATATTAACCTCAGGGTAGAAATAGGCATTTGTGCAGCTTGCTGACAACCATTATTTAATCTGGGATACAGCCTATTTGTGTTATTTCATTTACTCCTACTTGATGTTCTCTTTTGTCAGATCGCATAGGGGGTTAAGTTAATGTAACAAGACCAGAAATGAAGTGACTACAGGATGTCGTTAGTCCTAGGAGACCAAGGACTAAGCTCCATGTTTGTAGAATCTGCAGCACCTGCAAATGCTTCAACTTTCCATGGAACAGGTAATATTCTTTCACTGCTGAACATGCGAGCGGAGATTCCAATTCTGCTTTTCTTGGTCAAAGTAAAGTTAAATTCTCGAAGATTTATAGGTTGTCATGTGGCAAGGAGTGTCATGTGATAAGCAGGGTGAGTTTGTTCAGTTAACCAAATGCAGAAAATGAATGTTTATTTAAAGGTCTTCAGATACTCAGCAAAA
Source organism: Mustelus asterias (assembly GCF_964213995.1). NCBI lineage: Eukaryota > Metazoa > Chordata > Chondrichthyes > Carcharhiniformes > Triakidae > Mustelus > Mustelus asterias. The sequence continues at coordinate 28,112,237 of NC_135810.1, read as the reverse complement.
ACAGAAGAGAAAGGAAATAAACAGCTAACTTTTATTTAAGTCTAACTTTACACACAATTTATCCCAATTTAAACCAGGAAAGCTAATCCTATTTCCAGGGAAAACTCAACAGAATATATAACAGCGACCATCCTTCAGGAGGACAAGGCAGAGACAAGGTCAAAAAGTGGGCGAAAAAGGTCAGATTGGAAGATGAAACTGAGGAGTTAATAGTGGGAATCACAGAAATGCTGAATCAGATTTTGCCTCAGTTTTCACAGCGGAGAACATTAGTACCATCTCAATAGTAACAAGTTATGCAGAGGTAGTAGAAAGGGAGGAACTTAGAATGATCATCATCAATAGGGAAATAGTACTCAGCAAACAATTGGAATTGAAGGCAGAGAAGTCCCCAGGGCTTGATGGCCGACATCCTAAGGTATTATAGGAAGTGGCAGTGGAGGTAGTGGATCCATTGGTTATAATATTCCAAAATTCCCTGGATGTGGGAAAGGCTCCAGTGAATTAGAAAAATGCTAATGTATTGCCCTTATTCAAAAAGGGAGGGAGACAGAAAGTAGGAAACAAAGGCCAGTTAACTTAACATCTGTTGTTGGGAAATTGTTAGATTCCATTATGAAGGAAGTAATAACAGGACATTTGGAAAGTCAAAACACAATTCATCAGAGTCATGATTTTATGAAGGCTAAATTGTGTTTGACTAATTTGTTAGTGTTCTTCAAAGATGTAACATGCCAAGTGGATAATGGGGATCCTGTAGAAGTAGTATATCTGGTCTTCCAGAAGGCATTTGATAAGGTACCGCACAGAAGGTTAGATCGCATGGGGTCAGGGGTAATTTATTAGCTTGGATAAAAGACTGACTAACTAACAGAAGGCAGAGAGTAGGTACAAATGAGTCTTTTTCTGATTGGCAGGGTGTAACTAATGGGGTGCCACAGGATTCAGTCCTCATGCTCCAAAAATATACAATCTAAATTAATGACTTGGATACAGCAATAGAAGATACTGTGGACAAATTTACAGATGACACTGAAATGGGTGGGATAGTAAGTTGCAATGATGAAAGAAGAAATTTACAAATGGATATAGATAGGTTAGGTGAGTGGGCCAAAATGTGGCAGATGGAGTTTAACATGTGTGATTGTGTGAGGTTATCCATTTTGGTGAGAAAGATGGAAAGGCAACTTATTGTTCGCATTTGCAAATTCCAATAACTTTCAGTGGCTTGTTGTAAGAAAACATGATTATATTCCCTGGTTTGCAGAGAATGGGGAAATCCTGAGGTTTGTTGAATGTTTTGTCTCCCTTGACATGGACAGAGGCTCCTGTATATATGAGAGCATCTGAGTAGTTAGTGATCACGGTCATACGTGCTTGATTACTGTGTATCTGAAGGAGCACAAAAGTATATTCATGTCACCTGCCTCTACGTTGGTCACATTCTGTCATCCTTTTGCTGTGGTGCGCATAGGGGTACCCTTCTGCTGGTATTGACCTTGATCGTTGAACAACAAGCAGAATGGTTGAGTTTTTGATGAGCTTTACAGTCGCCAATAGCAGAACAATATGTCTAGGGGTAAGCCCACTGTGGAAAGATCCCTTGGCCAAGTCGCAGCTCTATTTCTGAGTCTGCTTTGCATCTGAATGATATTCAGTACTCATATGTGAGTTAAACTTGAAGTCTGACAGTTACTGCTGGGCAGCCTCAACTTCAATAGCTTTGGATTCTGAAAGCGGTTGTGATCTTACTAAGTCCAACAGCTCTGACAGTTTTATGTTTTCCTCGAGTGCTTTTTGGCACAGTTAACTGGAAAGACAAGCTTCAATTATTTGTGTTTTGATTACCTGTTTGATATTTTCAACTTCAATGAATTCATGTTTGGTTGCGAGTTGCCTCAGTTGCATACAATATTGGTCAATTGTTCCATTGCTTCTTGCCCAGTGGGTCAGAAGACAATTGTTTCATATTTTGTATTTTTCTTGGCTGTGAAATAGGAAGTTAATGCATTTTTTTTGCTGAGTTGTTGTAATTTTTCTCAGGCATAAGTGTCTCGAAAATAGCTTTCACGTCTTCACCTCCCATAGTCAAGATGTAAGGCCTTTTTTCTTTTGTCATCTGTGATTGCAAAACCTGCTAAGGCATCTTTGAAATGTCACAGGGACTTTTGCCAACATAGGAATATAAATGATGACTGAATGCACATCAAAAGGTGGTTGATTGGACATAAGTAACAACATATAGATCAGCAACACAGTGACAGTGAGTGATCAAAGATCCAGGTTGCATTCCTTTTAAAGAAAAGCTTATTTTTAATGACCTGGGATTGTTTTTCTTTCATTGGTTGGTGCTTTAGGCAGAACAAGGTGTGCATGTAAGTTGTCCAGGCTTTCCTGTTGCTAATCTTGAGCTGGAATGTCTCCTGCTTGTGTCTAACTTTGTTTCCAGCTGAAATTGCTGTCTGCAGAATGTAGACAAACACCTTCCAAAATTTCATATTTCAAAACAATGTTTATTGCCCTCATTGCTATTGTGAATTTCCTGAGAACAAACAGTAAGATTCAGTAAGCGACTGGCCCGGATGGGGTACCCAGACGAGCATTCAGATCCTGCACGGATCAGTTGGCAGGATACTCAAAGACATCTTCAACCTCTCTTTACAACAATCTGAGATCTCTATCTGCTTCAAGAAGACGATCATCATCTCAGTACCTGAGAAAAACCAAGCAGCGTGCTTTAATGACTATCGGCCGGTGGCTCTGACATCCATCATTATGAAGGGCTTCAAAAGCCCAGTCATGGCATGAATCAATTCCAGTCTCCCAGACTACCTGGATCCACTATAGGTTGCCTACCACTGTAGCAGGTGCACAGCAGACGCCAGCTCCCTGGTTCTGCACTCAACCCTGGAACACCTAGATAACAAGGACACCTAAATCAGACAACCTATTTATTGACTATAGCTCAGCCTTCCACGCTATTATTCCCACGAAACTCATCTCCAAAATCCATGGCCTGGGCCTCGGCACCTCCCTCTGCGATTGGATCCTGAACTTCCTCACTCACAGACCACAATCAGTAAGGATAGGCAACAACACCTCCTCCACGATCATCCTCAACACCAGTGCCCCACAAGGCTGTGTTCCCAGCCCCCCTACTATACTCTTTATACACCTGTGACTGTGGTCAAATTCCCCTCCAATTCGATTTTCAAGTTTGCTGACGACACCACCATAGTGGATCGGACCTCAAACAATGACGAGACAGAATACAGGAATGAGAGAGAGAATCTGGTGAACTGATGCGGCAACAATAATCTCTCCCTCAATGTCAACAAAATGAAAGAGATTGTCATCGACTTCAGGAAGTGTAAAGGAGAACATGTCCCTGTCTACATCAATGGGGACGAAGTAGAAAGGGTCGAGAGCTTCAAGTTTTTAGATCTCCAACAACCTGTCCTGGCCTCCCCATGCTGACACTATAGTTAAGAAAGCCCACCAATGCCTCTACTTTCTCAGAAGCCTAAGGAAATTTGGCATGTCAGCTACGACTCTCACCAACTTTTACAGATGCACCATAGAAAGCATTCTTTCCGGTTGTATCATAGATTGGTATGGCTCCTGCTCTGCCCAAGACTGCAAGGAACTGCAAAATGTTGTGAATGTAGCCCAATCCATCATGCAAACCAGCCTCCCATCCATTGACTCTGTCTACACTTCCCGCTGCCTCGGCAAAGCAGCCAGCAAAATTAAGGACCCCATGCACCCCAGACATTCTCTCTTTCACCTTCTTCCGTCGGGAAAAAGATACAAAGTCTGAGATTGATATCAGTATTAGAAATAACAAAACAGAGTCAAACTGTGTTTGTTACTTCAAATCTTAGGATTCCTGCAAGGGAGCCAGCCCGGAGACAGCTGGAGAAGGAAGTGTGAACCTACCGACTTGTGTTGAGAAGAACAGTGGGACAATTATAGACCAGATGAATGTGTTATGGGCGGCACGGTAGCACAGTGGTTAGCACTGCTGCTTCACAGCTCCAGGGACCTGGGTTCGATTCCCGGCTTGGGTCACTGTCTGTGTGGAGTTTGCACATTCTCCTCATGTCTGCGTGGGTTTCCTCTGGGTGCTCCGGTTTCCTCCCACAGTCCAAAGATGTGCAGGTTAGGTTGATTGGCCATGCTAAAATTGCCCCTTAGTGTCCTGGGATGCGTAGATTAAAGGGATTAGCGGGTAAAATATGTAGGGATATGGGGGTAGGGCCTGGGTGGGATTGTGGTCGGTGCAGACTCGATGGGCCGGATGGCCTCTTTCTGTACTGTAGGGTTTCTATGATTTCTATGTTAGAAACAAGTTTAAATATATGTGGCACGGGCCAGAGCTACAATCAGTTTAAAGAAAGACTACACAAAGGTATTGGGTGGAGGAAAGATTCAGCGGCCCCATTTGCCCACTGGCAGGAATCCTGATGTCCCACCAAATCTGGCATCAGGGCTAAAATGGGATTCCGCAAGGTGGCAGACTCATTGCTATTAACACACCCTGCCCCGCCCTGCCCCACCTGCCCTGATCAAGTTCCTGCATCTTTATAATCTAACATTACCTCCTGCTCTTTCTAGGTGTCCCTGAGATTGCACATCTGAAGTGGAAGTGGCCTGCTGCTTTCCACACCTTCTGGCCTGTGATGCCTTTGACAGGCGTCCTCTGGAGGTCCTGGACCTGGAGGGACCCGGCCGACATTTGGGTATCATAGGTGATGCCATGTCACCTTGTTCTGTCTGTTTCCCAGAAGATGGTCAGAAAGGGAGGGAATTCAGAAGGGCTGGAGACTGCCAGAGTCTCCCTGTGGAGGCCGTGAGATGGACTCTAACACCTCCTGCTCCTTTGAGTTGCTCGGTGGCCCTCAGGTTAGTCATCAATTCCAAATCAATTCCAGCCTCCCAGATTGCCTGGATCCAATATAGTTCACCTATTGTTGCAACAGGTCCACAGCAGGCGCCATTTCACTGGCCCTAAACCCAACCACCTGGATAACAAAGACACCTATGTCAGACTCCTATTTATTTTCTACAGCTCAGCCTTCAACACTATTATTCCTACAACACTCATCTCCATACTCTGTGGCCTAGGGCTCGGCTCGGTTCCTCCCTCTGCGACTGGATCCTGAACTTCCTAACTCACAGATGGCAACAGTAAGGATGGGCAGTGATTCCTCCTCCATGACTATCCTCAACACCGGTGCACCACAAAACTGTGTCCTCAGCCCCTTAATACTCCTTATACACTATGTAGCCAAATTCCCCTCCAGCTTGATTATCAAGTTTGCTGATGACAACATTGTAGTGGGTCGATCTCAAACAATGATGACACTGAGTACAGAAAAGAGGTAGAGAACTTGGTAAAATGGTGTGATGACAATAATCTCTCTGTCAATGTTAAGGAGATTGTCATCGGCTTCAGGAAGTGTAGTGGAGGACATGTCCTTGTCGACATCAATGGGATGAAGTGGAAATGGTCGAAAGCTTCAAGTTTCGAGGTGTCCAGATCACCAACAACCTGTCCTGGTTCCTCGACACTGACACTATAGTTAAAAAAGCCCACCCACGCCTCTATTTTCTCAGGAGGCTAAGGAAATTTGGCATGTCCGCTACAACTCTCACCAACCTGTATAGATGCACCATAGAAAGCATTCTTTCTGGTTGTATCACAGCTTGGTATAGCTCCTGCTCTATCCAAGATTGCAAGAAACTACAAGTCCAGTCCATCACGCAAAACAGCTTCCCATCCATTGACTCCGTCTACACTTCCCACTGCCTCAAAAAAGCAGCCAGCATACTCAAGGACCCCATGCACCCTGGACATACTCTCTTCCACCTTCTTCCATCAGGAAAAATATACTGAAGTCTAAGGTCACGTACCAACCAATTCAAAAACATCTTCTTCCCTGCTGCCATTAGACTTTTGAATTGACCTACCTCATGGTAAGTTGATCTTTCTTTATGACTGTAACATTACATTCTGTACCCTCTCCTTTCCTTCTCTATGTACAGTATGCTTTGTCTGTATAGCGCAAAAGAAACAATACTTTTCACTGTATACTGATACATGTGACATTAATAAATCAAATCATATCCAATCAAATGGGATGGAGGGGCTGCTGGAGTGAGCTCCAGATGCCTCAACATCATCTGGTGATGTCAGTACTGCAGGCCATCCATTGTCTGAAATATGTTGGCAATGGCCTCAGTCATGGTCCAGTGTGACTGGGACAAGCTCTGGAGTGCCACAGCACTGTCCCTCTGCAACTGCAACATGCCCGTCTGTGAATGGGACCTGCTGTCATGTGCCTTAGCCAGTGACATCAGGGAGTGAGCCAAGTTTTGGACATCATCAGTCATAGCTTGGACATCTTACCCCAGGCTTTTTGCTGCAGATGCCACCCTTGTAGTGTTGGTCTGGGTACCACACAGTTCTGGTACTTTTACCTGCGAGACAAGGCTTCCAGTTCCTCCAAATGGCCGGAAGGTTGCTGACACCCCCTCCTGTAAAGCCTGGCTTTGCTTTTGTACCTGTACCAATGTTGGCATGAGCTTTTCCAAAGGATTGACATCTGCCTTGGGGAGCAGCTGGTTTCTGGGAGCCAGCAGTCCTCCAAATGCTAGCTCACTTGGAAGTTTCCACCTCCACCCGATGTGCAATAGCAGCTGTGTGCTGCACACCAGAGAATGCCCCAGAAGCCTGTCCACTAGCATATCCCACTGAGGTGAGTGTATATGTTTTTGTGGTTGGTGCTGTTGGAAGCAGTGCCAAGAATTCAGTATCATCTCCGAAGCTGTGGTCCAGGGCGCTCCAAGGGGTCAGACTGGGGGCTGTGACTCCAGATGGACCAGCCTTATCTGATGGAGGCCCTGGAAGAAAAATAACATGGGGTCAGCTTTTGGGAATATCAGGGGTGTGGCAAATGATAGGCTCACTTGAGATAGGTTAACTCTCACTTGCTTGGGCATTCTGACCTCATGGTTGACCACTGCTTTCTCAGGAGCATCCCCTCCCCAATTTCCAGCACCCTCTCCTCAAAGGGGGTGAGGGTCCATAGCTCAGGCATGCCCCTGCTTGTCTTCCCACACTCCCTCCTATTCTGGGCCATCTTGTCCTAGAGACACAAAGAGGATATTGTGAGATGGTTGCCTGGTAGGTATAGATGGGCTTGACAGCAGGTGGCACGTGTGGGCACTCAACCTAGCTTGTGAGGGGAAGTGATGGAAATTACTGGGGCAGGAGGTGGAGGTGGGGGTTTAAGGGAGATGCTGGTCGTTTGGGTGTTTGAAGGTTGTAAGGGTTTAAAGTTAGGGATGGGAGTGATGCCAGGGACAGACAAATGGGTAGTCGCCCTCGCAGCTCGAAGCATGTCATTCATCATCTTCCGGCATTGAAGTGCGGTCCTCCTGGTAAGGCTGTTGCAGTTGGCTGCCTCTGCCGCTACATCCTAGGCATCAGCCACCAGATTGGCAGATCGTCTCCTCCAAACTCTTGGAAACAGGGTGTCCTCCGCCCCATGATGACATCCAGCATCTGCACCTCACCAGCATCCAGAAACTTTGGTGCAGCTCTTGCAGCCATGGTGCTGGCTGAAATGGGAGTGGGTGCTGAAGGGAGCATCTAAATGCTGCTCCCACTTGTCAGGGCTAACAGCTGATTCCCGACTCCAGCGAATCAGGCAGAATCGGAAAATCAGTGTGTTTCCCGTGGAAGGGTGGGCTGATCCATTAGAATAGGCTGAACAGGGCCTGCTGAGCATTGCCAGCACCAGTAGGAAACACTTGAGCACTTGGAGCCAATTTGGCTGAATTGTTGCAGTGGTTAGAGTGACCAAATCAGTCACTTTGAGGTTGTGCATGGAGGCCTCATCAGAGGATTGACTACCTAAACAGACTCCGGCTCTCAGGGACATAAAGTAACCAATATTATTATGAGTGTGTACTGTTGATTAGTGGTTTAATGAAGATGTACCACATTTTGTGGATCAATAGTTGTTGTGTGTCTTTGAATCCCAGAATAAAAGTTAGAACTTATAGGCTAAGTGGAGAGTCTTGCAAATATCACACTTACCTGTTCAAACTCTCTGCTAAGTAATAAAGCAAAATAATTTTTTTTTAAATGTTTTTACTCCATCCTTAATGTTACAAAGCCAATTCTCAGAATGGACTGGGCAAACCCAAATCCATTCTTTGCTTGCTCCATAAACCAAATTCAAAATCCAATTGAATTCAATTCATGGTCCCCACAAGAGAACTAAACAAGATCCAAGCTGACAAGATAAGACATCTTGAGCTTGATCTGAAGCTTGATCTTAGCCAAAAGGCTGAGAAGCAAAATCATTTAATACTCAATCCTTAAAGTTACAAAACAAATGCCACTTGAGACTGTTGCCATCTCTCTATTGTAACTTATGGCATTATCCTATCTGTCCATTAATTTTCCTATTCCCATCACAGCCTTTTTTTATTGATGTTGCTGCAAAATATTTTACTATTTAATTTACGTTTGTTGATAATTTAATTTTATAGTTCCTTTTTACCTTCCGAATTATGTTTTTATTTTACTCCTCTCTGAATCTCTTTATCTATCTTATCATGCCCTCCTCTGCTGTCTAAATATTTAATGGATGCCTCTCTCCTCACCGTCAATTATTCCCATGAAGTTGCAGTAATGCTTTGTTTGTTCTTTGCTTTTAATGGAATATACTTTTTTGCACTCTGTTGTACAGAGCTTTAACTGTTCTTCTGCATCTTTGAAATTCTCTACTGTAGAGACTTGTGGATCCTCCATCATTGAGTATATTCAAGACTAGGATTGATAGGTTATTGATTGCACAGCCATCAAGGGATATGGGGAATCGGCAGAAAACTGGAGATGAGACAGGTCAGCTATTATTGTATTGAATTAATAAGCAGGCTTGAGGTCTTATATGGTCTACTCCTCCTCCTCTTTCCTGCATCCGCACGTTCTTAAAATTCGATGTAAGACCCTGAAACACGTTGGCATAAGATGACACCTGAAGTTTAGTGGGCAGATATTTTACTGGGATGAAGTGTGATAATCAAAAGAATTTGATATTAAGATTGATATTAAATTGTGCATTAGTCGCTTTAGGATAGGCAGATGCAGTTATGAGAGGTCTTTCTAGGCATGTTTGGAAAATTAGCCAATACTTTAGGCATGATGGGATCTTTGGCCAAGAGTGCCAGGCGCAACTAGCCCAGCGGCTATAACAATAACAGCTTTCACATATATACATTGCAGAACAGGACAAGAAGGAGATAAGGCAGAATTGCAGGCCATACCCAAGGCTGAACTGTGAGACAATGGGAACATCTACTGATGGAATAGCACAGTTAGTTAACACATTATGAGAAACATCATAATGAAAAGTAGGAAGAGAAGAACTTTAAATAGGTGTCACAAATCCTGTACCATGGAGAGAGTCATCATGATAAGCTGTGGATCTCTCTCCCAGCATATGCTTGTAAAATTATGTTCTTCGACTGGAAAGCTCACAGATTTAGAGTGGTTGCTTATACCACAATAGGGATAGTTCCAATATCCTCCCATGACGCTGATTAGAGGCAAATTGACCTATGTGGAAAATGATGCCTATTTCAGCAATTTTGTGCCTTGCCTTAAAAATGTCAACACGTCCATTCATCCTTTAGAAGGAAACTATTGTTGGGGCTAATTCCAGGGAAATTCCCACTTCACTTCACTCAGGATAGAACATATTTCCAGAAACCAGTACTTAAATTGAATTGAGATGTAGCAACAAAATTGTATTCCATCAATGATTTTTTAGAAGGGGTTGTGTTGGGGTGGGGAGTGCAGGTAGTGAGAGAGGGTATAAGGAGGCCATCATTGGTCAACACCATGGTTAAGAGCTGAAAGACTGCTGCATCTAGTTCTAGTGCATCTGCCAAATTACATTGATATAAGTTATTTTTATATTTAGGGCGGCATGGTGGAACAGTGGTTAGCACTGCTGCCTCACAGTCGAAGGAACCTGGGTTCGATTCCCCGCTTTGGAATGTGTGGAATTTACACGTTCTCCCCATGCCTGAGTGCATTTCCTCTACGTGTTCCAGTTTCCTCCACAATCCAAAAGATGGGCTGGTTAGGCTTCATAAGGCTCTGGTCAGACCCCATTTGGAGTATTGTGAGCAGTTTTGGATCCTATATCTAAGGAAGGATGTGCTGGCCTTGGAAAGGGTCCAGAGGAGGTTCACAAGAATGATCCCTGGAATGAAGTGCTTGTTGTATGAGGAACAGTTGAGGACTCTGGGTATGTACTCGTTGGAGTTTAGAAGGATGAGAGGGGATCTTATTGAAACTTACAGGACACTGTGAGGCCTGGATAGAGTGGACGTGGAGAGGATGTTTCCACCAGTAGGAAAAACTGGAACCAGAGGGCAGAACCTCAGGCTAAAGGGATGATCCTTTAAAACAGAGATGAGGAGGAATTTCTTCAGCGAGAGAGTGGTGAATCTGTAGAACTCTTTGCCGCAGAAGGCAGTGGAAGCCAGATCATTGAGTGTCTTTAAGACAGAGATAGATAGGTTCTCGATTGATAAGAGGATCAGGGGTTATGGGTAAAAGGCAGGAAAATGGGGATGAGAAAAAAAAATCAGCCATGATTGAATGGCAGAGCAGACTCTATGGGCCAAGTGGCCTGATTCTGCTCCTATGTCTTATGGTCTTATGGTCTTAGGTGCATTGGCCAGGCTAAATTCTCCCTCAGTGTATCCGAACAGACGCTGGAATGTGGTGACTGGGGGATTTTCACAGTAACTTCATTGCAGTGTTAATGTAAGCCTATTGGTGGCATTAATAAATAAACTTTAAACTTGAACTCACAGATTGTTAGGGAAGGAATTTCAGGATTTTGATCCAGTAACTATATGGCGGAACAAATCTCTATTTCCAAGTCGGAAATGTGTGTAACTTGGAGAGGAATTTGCAGGTGTGTGTGTTCCCACGTGCCCGCTGCCTTTGTTTTTCCACCCGTTTGAAATTTTAGGTTTGGAAGGTGCTGTCAAACAAGACATGGTCAGTTGCTACGTTGCATCTTGCAGATGGTAAACACTGGGCCCGATTTTGCCATTTTGATTCTAAGTGCTGAATCTGGGCCCAATTCAGATCCATCTTGGAAAGCTGTTCTCGGGCGCCCCCATACCCACTCAGCCTGAAAAAAATCACGAGTCTGAATTGTGCTGTGGGCGGGGCTTATCACGCCTGAAACGCTGCTGCTCCAATTGGAGCTTTGAACTGTGCATGCACAGTGAGAAAAAAATTCGAAAAACGCTCCCCTGTCATATCACTCCCGGGCTGCAAAAAGCGGATAAAGCGGCCCGGGAGCGAAAAGAACAAAGAACAAAGAACGATACAGCACAGGAACAGGCCCTTCGGCCCTCCAAGCCCACACCGCTCCCTGGTCCAAACTAGACCATTCTGTTGTATCCTTCCATTCCCACTCCGTTCATGTGGCTATCTAGATAAGTCTTAAACGTTCCCAGTGTCCACCACCTTGCCCTCCACCACCTTGCCCGGCAGCGCATTCCAGGCCCCCACCACGCTCTGTGTAAAATATGTCCTTCTGATATCCGTGTTAAAACTCCCCCCCCTCACCTTGAACCAATGATCCCTCGTGAACGTCACCACCGACCTGGGAAGAAGCATCCCACCGTTCACCTTATCTATGCCTTTCATAATTTTATACACCTCTATTAGGTCACCCCTCATCCTCCGTCTTTCCAGTGAGAACAACCCCAGTTTACCCAATCTCTCCTCATAACTACGCCCTTCCATACCAGGCAACATCCTGGTAAACTTCCTCTGCACTCTCTCTAAAGCCTCCACGTCCTTCTGGTAGTGTGGCGACCAGAACTGGGTACAATATTCCAAATGCGGCCGAACTAACATTCTATACAACTGCAACATCAGACCCCAACTTTTATACTCTATGCCCCGTCCTATAAAGGCAAGCATGCCATATGCCTTATTCACTACCTTCTCCACCTGTGACGTCACTTTTAAGGATCTGGGGACTTGCACACCCAGGTCCCTCTGCGTATCTACACCGTTTATGGTCCTGCCATTTATCGTATAGCTCCCCCCTAGTTCTACCGAAATGCATCACTTCGCATTTATCTGGATTGAACTCCATCTGCCATTTCTTTGCCCAAATTTCCAGCCTATCTATATCCTTCTGTAGCCTCTGACAATGTTCTTCACTATCTGCAAGTCCAGCCATTTTCATGTCGTCCGCAAACTTACTGATCACCCCAGTTACACCTTCTTCCAGATCGTTTATATAAATCACAAACAGCAGAGGTCCCAATACAGAGCCCTGTGGAACACCACTAGTCACAGTCAAAGACCCTTCCACTACCACCCTCTGTCTTCTGTGACCAAGCCAGTTTTCCACCCATCTAGCCACCTCCCCCTTTATCCCATGAGATCCAATCTTTTGCACCAACGTACCATGAGGGACTTTGTCAAACGCTTTACTAAAGTCCATATGGATGACATCCACGGCCCTTCCCTCGTCAACCATTCTAGTCACTTCTTCAAAAAAACTCCACCAGGTGAGTGAGGCATGACCTCCCTCTCACAAAACCATGCTGACTATCGTTAATGAGTTTATTCCTTTCTAAATGCGCATACATCCTATCTCTAAGAATCCTCTCCAACAACTTCCTGACCACGGACATCAAGCTCACCGGCCTATAATTTCCCGGGTTATCCTTCCTACTCTTCTTAAATAACGGGACCACATTAGCTATCCTCCAATCCTCTGGGACCTCACCTGTGTCCAGTGACGAGACAAAGATTTGCGTCAGAGGCCCAGCGATTTCATCTCTCGTCTCCCTGAGCAACCTGGGATAGATTCCATCAGGCCCTGGGGATTTGGCAGTCTTTATATTCCCTAAAAAACCTAACACTTCCTCCCTTGTAATGGAGATTTTCTCTAACGGGTCAACACTCCCCTCCGAGACACTCCCAGTCAACACATCCCTCTCCTTTGTGAATACTGAAGCAAAGTATTCATTTAGGATCTCCCCGACTTCTTTGGGCTCTAAGCATAATTCCCCACTTTTGTCCCTGAGAGGTCCGATTTTTTCCCTGACAACCCTTTTGTTCCTAACGTATGAATAAAATGCCTTGGGATTCTCCTTAATCCTGTCTGCCAAGGACATTTCGTGACCCTTTTTGCCCTTCTAATTCCTCGTTTGAGTTCTTTCCTACTTTCTTTGTATTCCTTCAGAGCTCCCTCCGTTTTTAGCTGCCTGGACCTAAGCGGGAGTGATGGCCCCTACAGACATCGCCCCACCCCCACAACATAACTGTCCCCCTTATCCACCCACCCCCCCGCTACCCAGACTGATCGCGACCCCCTGCCCCCCTTCCCCCCACCGATCGTCCGCAGAGTGGCAGCGGACCTCCCCTGCAGCCCGCCCCCCCCCCCCCCCCCCCGCCCGCCGCACCTCCCTCCCCCACCAGAGATCCATCTGGCCTCCCTCCCCTCCCCACCAGTGAGCAATCGGGCCTCCCCCCATCAGAGATGCATCTTACCCGCCTCCCCCCCCCCCACCAAGAGAATGATCGGGCCTCCTCCCCCCCCCTCAAGAAAATGATGGGGCCTTCCTCCTCCCCCCTCGTCCCCCCCCCCCCCCCCCCCGCCCCTCCACCAACCGGACAACGATCTGGCCTCCCTCCCATACCCCCCCACCCCCTCCCACCAGAGATTGTGCTTGTAGCCAGTGGATCGATTTTGATGGGCCGGATTGTAACTTTATTGCTGCCCTGTCCTTCTCTTGTAGCTACACTATTTATGTGACAGGTCCATTTAAGTTTCTGCACCAGCAATTGAACCAAGATTTCACTGCAAAATAATAATAGAAATTGGCACCAGGAAAATAGAGTGCTCTGTGAAATGTGCAGTCAGTTCGATGTTTGAGGTCAACATTCACAATCTGATTTTTCAAACTGTCCTCTTCAAGTTGCAATGTGATAATGTTTGCGACTTTAAGTTTGATGCATTTGGGGAAACAAAGCTCAGAATAATGAAACTTTGGTTTACAATGCTACAGAAAATAACCTGATTATATCTGACTGATTTTTTTGTGTTTGACACCAGTCTTTGAAGTCATTTAATGTTTTTTTAATGATCCCAGCTTTGTCATTTCTAAAATTTCCTGACTTGGCACAATGATGATCTGGAAACGATGGGCCCAATTCTCCCATCCCGATGCGCACATCTTTTGGTGTTTCGGGTTGGGAGATGCGTGCGTCGGCCATTTCGTGGGATCCAAGCATGCATTCCCGACGCATGCGCATCTCCCACAGCCGGAAAGCAAGCGCAATCCGGACCACGCTGGAAACCGGCGGGAAAACAGGTAAGTGATTTAAATCTATTTTTAATCTTACGTAAGTGTCATTATCAGGCCTGGCATGGAATTCTCTGGGCCCGATAGCATCTCCCACCCCGCCAGGAGTATTTCACTCCAGCGGGATTTAGAGGAGCTCTCAACTTGTGGGGAACTAGCGGGAGACTCTGCCAGAGTGAAGGTGGGGCAACCAGGGACCCACAGGGGGTCAGGCAGTGAGGGAGTGGCACCCTGGCAGTGCCAGCCTGTGCCCTCAGTCATGTCCAAGGGGCAAAGTGACCATGCCCAGGGGGCATTGGGCAGTGCCAAGGGGTTGGGGCCAAGCAGTGGGGCCGAGGGGTGGGCCTATTGTGGGTGGGGTTTAGGAGGCGATCAGTGGGGATGGAGGGTCCCACTGCCACTCTGCAGATAGGAACGGTTGGGGCTGGAGGGAGGCCAGCGATCGGGGCTGGCTGGGGGTGGTGGTCTGCTGGGGTGGGGGGGGTCAGCCTCCCATTGGGGGGGGGGTTTGTCAGGGGGATTGGGGGGCCTGGAGATTGCAGTGATCCAGTACGGGGATGGGGTGGGGGTCGGGGCTGGCCCAGGAATGCTTGTGTGGGCCACAATCGGGCCGTGATAGGGCCATGGGGGTGTCACAAAGGGCAGCAGTGCGGGGGTCCCGGGCTGGCCAGCAAACTGCAGTCTGACAGTTTGGGGCAACTGCGCATGCGCAGAGGCCCGGAACTGTCAGACTCTGGCGTGAATAGACCCGCCCCTGAGCTTTTAATGATATTCACGATTGTGACCTCTGCATTGCACAGAGTGTGGGAGATTCGAGTCTGAACTCCCACTGAAAAAACAATTATTCCCGTCAATTCAGCACTTAGAATTTTTTTGGGAGAATGGCATCCTCTTGCAACAGAATTTATTTATTAAGTCTCCTTATGAAAGTTTATTCTACCTTGTTCTCAATGTCCAATGAACATATATAAATAACATCATTAAAATGATAATAAATAGATGATCATTTTTTAAGTAATTTGAACACATTGATTTGATTTTTTTCATTTATACAGCTTTTATTTTTGATTGAAACATAATTGTAGATCACATACTGTGGTGAACTTGCATCAATCATTGCACAACAGATGCATACATTGCTATTTCTCAATTTTAGAGAACTCTCTTATAAAACATTTGCCATTAGAATAAGCAAAGTCAGTGCTTAGGAATTGAACATGTTGTCATGTTTGGCATCCAGCGTTACTAACCAACAATCTAAAGTCCAGTTATTGCAGAGGAAAGTTTTTTCTAGTTATTTCCAATTATAAGCCTTCACCAGAAGAACAGCTTTCAGTGCACCCGTATGCATTTTTATGGACACTTGGTCGCACTCTCAATCTTCCTGTTCCTTTGGCTAAGATTTATAATTTAATTCCAATTGCGGTTGCATTACTAACAATTTTGTTCTATTCACTTATAGTCAACTGGAACAGCTTAGAGCTGTCCAAATAATTTCACATTGAACAATGGAAGGGAGGATCACTTCCTCCTATTAGTTTGGTTTAAGTGGAAAACCTGGAGTAAATCTCCGCTGTGCAGCTGATGAACACTGAGTGCCTAGGTCGCAAAGTTGCAAATGACCAAACACATGATGTGTCAATCTTTAAAGCAAATCATCATAAAATCCCAGGCCAGGGTGTGGATTCTGTGAAATACACTTGTGGCACACACAGTAACAGAAGATTTATCCTGCATTTTCCAATATTGATAATGTGGAAATGCACCAAATTCTTAATCATCATCCACTGCCCAGCCCTCTAATTATGTTTGTTGGCCAGTTTGATGCTATTGCAAACTTTAGTCCTGCTACTAAAGCTAGAAATATTTGTGGATAAGGTTTGGTTATTAATTCTCTCAGATAATATTTAAGAATCAATATGCAATTCCAGAATGGTACGTCAGCAGTAAACTCTAAACCTGCAATGTATTAAAGCTCTAACCTGGACTAAGCTATTAAACTGCTGTTAAAGCATAAAGAAAAATGTGTGGCTGTTTCTGATACCTAATCAATAGAATCACGGAATCCCTACATGCAGAAAGAGGCCATTCAGCCCATTGTGTCTGAAGTGAATCTTGCTCAAAGGTGTATGTGAATGAAATTAAAGCTGGAAAAAGTGGGTACTTGTCTTTAATAATTGAATCATAATGAGGAACCTTGCTGCCAGAAGAACAGGTTAGAATTTCTGGCCTCACATAATTAGGTTTACTTTTATTATTGTTTTATGCTTATAAAGTGCAGCAGATACCCATATTTATCATGCACACTCTTGGTAGTTGAAACTTCTTGACAAGAGAACAAAGCATTGAAAATGATCTCTTAAATATAGGCATTGGGCTCACATTCCAAAAGATGCATCATAAACCTATAAAAATCAGTATGTCGGTCAGGACTTTTCACTGCAAAGATCTTACAGTATGTGAGTTATAAATTATTAAGTAAACATAAATACTCTTGAAGTCAGATGAGATCTGGACAGATGTACTGCTATCAAGTTATTTAAACTCATGCTGTTTAAACATTTGGAAAAATAAAATGCCTGCCTATGCCTGAGAGTTGAAAAAATAGATGTTAGCGGTTTTAATAGCTAGTTGTTGAAATAATTCTAAGTGCTATCATTCTGACATTATTAATGCTTGCCTGCTTTTCACAACCTGCCATTGTCACAGTGGGCAGCTGTGCATTCACAATTCAATGGATAGCAAACACAAATTATTAAAGGATTACTTGTCATTGATGTGAGATTATGAATACTAATGTTCGTTTTAAAAGCCATTGAATACTTGAGGAAGTTTAAAGGTATTGCATGAGCTTTCATGAACGAGAGTTTTTAATAAAGTTTGTTCAAGATATTTAGAACTGCATTTTATTTCATCTTCGCATGCCTACTGAGGCCTGCCCAGGGTAGATACTGGGTGAGTTGGCATGGAGGGTCTAAGGGCAAAAGATGGTAAGTGACGGGTCATGGAATGGCAGCAAAGACTCAACTTAGCCCAGAGTGTGGGAGATAATTCGATCAAAAGTCTTGTATTGGTTGAGTTGAAACAAAGGTTGCAACTTTTTTTAATTCTGTGAAGCTGAAACAAGTTTGTGAATTATCCAAGACATTACTTTTGTTCCAATTTAATTGTTGTTTTCCAAATACCTTCAGATAGACAGCACATTTTATGATTGTTTATGTGTTTATGATATCTTTGACCAAATGTGTAAACCAAATTCCATAAACACTTTAACATTTAGCTTTATACCCAGTTAATTTGGATTAATATCGAACAACATGTCACTTTCCAGTAATTCCTTCCTGAACAGCTTAAAAACAGACAGAAATGCAGAAAATGTTAACAGGAATATATAGCAGGAATATATATAGCAGACATCTTTATTACTTTTTAAATGAGTTGCATTGTCATGACCATGCTGTTCATGACAAGATAAAAGTAAAATATGCTGGTGAAGGGTCATCCAGACTCGAAATCTTGGCTCTATTCTCTCTCCACAGATGCTGTCAGACATGCTGACATTTTCCAGCATTTTCTATTTTTGTTTATGACAATCTTACACATGCCTTACATTGTCATCCATGCCTGAATTGGTAGCGCACTTTTCTCCAAAACACAAGGTTCTGGGTTCAAGTCCCACCCTAGAACACAAAAGTCAAGATTGGCACTCACCTGCAGTACAGCTGCATTGCTAGAGCTACTGTCTTTTGGATGAGACCAGGGCCCCATCAAATGGATGTTAAATATTTCATAGCATGATTTTAAAGACGAGCCCTGGCCAATAGTCATCCCTCAGTCAACCTCATAAAAGCAGATTCTCTGGTCATTATCACATTGCTACTTCTGGAAGTTTGGTGTGCATGAATTAGCTGCCATGTTTTCCACATTACAACAATGATTACACTCCAAAAGAGCTTCATTGACTCTAAAGTAATTTGTAACATCCAGTGGTCATGAAAATTGTTTTATAAATGCAAGTCTTTCTCTTTCAAAGGGTCGAACACATAAGCCTGCATCTTCAGTCATGAGGCCGGTGAGCATAGCTGGGAACCTTCCCAGCTCGCTGGATCCACCTCGGGAAAAGAAGTGCCCTGAGTGGTGGGATCGTCAGCTCTTCATTCTGGCAATGGATGGGTGCAGGGTGACCTTGGGCTTGCCAACCTCAGATGCAGATCGGAGGTGGCCACAGAGGTTGACAAGTGCCAAACTGATTAAGAGACCAGGGTTCACAACTCCTCTGAGGTGCTATGAACCAAAACTCTTTAAATACCTGGCCTGACTCCATAAAAGATTGTTGAGGAATAGGACATGCTATTTCCGCAATGGAGCTAGCCGGGTCAGGAGTGCCGGGTGCGGACTTTTGACAGGAGCCAGCCTACACACTTTAAAGGAACTCCCAAAAATCAGACAGACTGGAAATGGGGTTGGGAATCCTGCAATTGCAACCACTGGCCGATTTTTACAAGGCTCCTGAGACATCCCAACTTGGTGAAATTTCAGTCCATAGTTTTTAAACAGTCAGCAAAGGTGTGTCTATCTGAATTTATTTGGAAAACAGCAAATGAAATAAAACAAATGTCATACCTTGGATAATTCACGAAGTACCCTTCAGCTGCAGGTTAGGTGGATTGGCCATGCTAAATTGCTCCTTCGTGTCCAAAGATGCGTAGGTTAAATGGATTAGCCATGGTAAATGTACATGGTTACAGGGATAGAGCAGAAGGGGAGGCCTGGGTAAGATACTCTCACGGAGAGTTAGTGCAGACTCAATGGGCTGGCTGCCTCTTTCTGCACTGTAGGGATTCTAGGATTCTATGATTTACAGCTTATCTACTGAAAAGGTTGCATTGTCTGGTTTAACTCAACTATCACAAGGCATTTGATTGAATTATCTCCCATACCCTTGACTGAAATAGGTCTTTGGTTCAAGCAGAAAACATTTATTTTTATCAAAGATCAGGCAGATGTTAGCGCACAATGTAAAAAAATGCACATTGCAGAGCTGCTTGCTAACTCATTATTACCCAGTTCATACTTTTGCTCATGACTAATTTACCCCCTTCTTTTTAAAAGTGACACATGATCATTTTTTACATGAATAATCCCTGCCTTGTCATTGAAGTACAACCTAAGTCAGGTTTGTGTACTTATGAACTAATTAGACTACATGTTGATACAGTATCAACTGGGAAGTGTACCTTGGATGCAGTCACCCAACAAACATTTGCTCAAAGATTTGATCTCATCTTCAGGAGGTAGTCACACATCACTTGAAGTTTATGTCAACTGCAGTAAAACTAATTCAATGCAAAGCCAAATTTTCATCATTCTAATATATTGGGTGTACTTAATTTGTCACATTTTCTATAGTAGTAGCAAAGTGTCAGCTAGGGTGACACAGTGACACATTGGTTAGCACTGCTGCCTCACAATGCCAGAAACCCAGGTTCGATTCCAGCCTCGAGAGACTGTGTGGAGTTTGCACATTTTCCCCATATCTGCGTGGTCTTCCTCGGGGTCCTCAGATTTCCTCTCACAGTTCAACAATTTGTAGTTTAGGTGGATTGGCAGAGTAAATACATAAATTACAGGGATAGGGTCTGGATAAGATGCTCTGTCCGGGAGTTGGTGCAGACTCGATGGCTTAATAGCTCCTTCTGCACTATAGGGATTCTATGATATTGTTTCAGCTGCCCACTGACATTGAAATGTAATATTCAGAGCTTGGCCTGCATGGCATTAGACAACAGGGTGACATAGGAGCTGACATTGTAATTTGGATCTTGTTGATGTAACTTCACTGTATAATGATACAGGTTAGTGTCTTTTGTATTACAAGAAACTTATTTCTGGATTGCATCTGGAAAGAACTTTGGTTTCATTGTAGTTAATCTGTGTTTGTGTGCTATCACGATCACAATTCAAGAAATATTGCAACAAAGACAGATTTTTCACACGTTTACACTGCTTGACATATGTAGGCCTTCTCTGCCATATTTACAACCACTGTCATGTAGGCCTGGAATTTTCTGTGGCAACATAACCAGCAAATTACACCAAAATTTTGCATAAAATTCATGATCATATTGATGATAGGCATTGACATAAAAAATAGTCACAATTACATTAACAGTTTCTGGAATATATATTTTTGCTTAATTCTTTCATGGGACGTGGGTGTCACTGGCAAATCCATCCCTAATTACCTTGAATTAAGTGGCTTGTTAAGCCATTTCAGAGGGAACTTTAGTCAGCCACACTGCCGTGGCTCTGGAGTCACATGTAGACCAGACTGGACAGGGATGGCAGATTTCCTTCGCTAAAGGACATTAGTGAATCAGATGGGTTTTTACAACATTCAACATAGTTTCACGGTTTCCATTACCGAGACTAGTTTTCAATTCCAGGTTGTATCAATTGAATTTAAATTCCATCAGCCTCTATGGTGGGATTATGAACCCATCTCTCCACGGTATTAGTCTGGGCCTTTGGATTACTAGTCCAGTGGCATTACCAGACCACAAAATATCAAAATCAATATGAACAGCTGGGGCCAAAGAAGCACAGAATTCAGAAATCAAAGTTTGAATGTGTATAGCCATAACTTATGCACTTGACAGTTTGGAATCCCCTCTGAGGGTGCAAATCGGAAGGTAGATCAAAAATTGTGTCCGTTATCTTGCTTTTTCTGTCAAAGAAAAATTACACTCAAATCTTTTTGAATCTTCTTCGAATAAACCTGACAAAGTTGTTGTAGATGGATACAAATCAATACAAATAGACAATGGATGTCCAGGGAGCTCACACCATAGACTCCTTCCTCAAGAGTGAATATTAGTGTTTCACCTCATTCAACCTCCATTGATGTACCACAGGCACAGCAATTTTAAGAGCTTGCAAAGCGGGAGCATTTCAATCTTTAATGTGATTTACACTGATGCCGTAAAAATGCATTAAAAGAATCAGAAAATGGAGAGTGGGTCCCAGTGAAGATAAATTGGAAAAAGAATACAATCAAAAAATTGCGATGAAACACCAGTAAAATTAATTTGGTTCCTGTTGTGCCTGAAAATCTGGTTGTAATTGGAAGGAAGCATCTGAGCAAGTACGATTGTAGGAAACTCATTTATGAAGTTCTGTAACTTGGGGCAGGGCTACATTTTTGGGTGGAGATTTGTTTGTGTGGACAGATTGATAGAGACCCATGAATGAAGAAGAGCTTGGTTTAATGTGGCTATATCTAGTTGCTAAATGCCTCAATCTTTTAAGCCATTTAATTGTTTTGTGCTCTAGTTACTAGTGCCCCTGGAGGCAAACACAGGAGGAATTCAGAGACATTTAAGAAAATACAATTGTGGAAGCTTTTCATTTTTTAATGCAACTTAGTATGATGCTGTGTGCATTCATTGAAACTAAAAGGAATCTTAACAACAAATTATAAAACACCATAAATATGATCATGAATCCTGCTGGGCCTTGAACCTTGTGCTTTGAACCTGTGTATACGCAGGAAAGTAGACTATACTGCTTCCCTTGATGGAACGTGAAGCCATTATTGAGAGTCATATTGCGTCTGGACACAGGTGTGGTTGAACAGATGTAAAATGTAAAGAAAATTAGAATGTATCACAAGTCTGTGCATAATATGCCTCTGCTAGAACTTCCTCAATATTGCCCAATCCTGGGAATTTCCTCAATCCTGTCCAAGACTGCAAGGAACTACAAAAGGTCGTGAATGTAGCTCAACCCATCACGCAAACCAGCCTCCCATCCATTGACTCTGTCTACACTTCCCGCTGCCCCAGCATAATTAAGGACCCTATGCACCCTGGACATTCTCTCTTCCACTTTCTTCCTTCGGGAAAAAGATTCAAAAGTCTGAGGTCACGTATCAACCGAATCAAGAACAGCTTCTTCCCTACTGCTGTCAGACTTTTGAATGGACTTACCTTGCATTAAGTTGATCTTTCTCTACACCCTAGCTATGACTGTAACACTATATTCTGCACTCTCTCATTTCCTTCTCCATGAACGGTATGTTTTGTCTGTATAGCGCACAAAAAACAATACTTTTCACTGTATGTTAATAAATGTGACAATAATACATCAAATCAACTCAAACCTTTTAAAGTAGAACATAATTGAGCTTGACTTTGGGCATGAATTCACCAGAATTATTTAGGTTCATGGGCCATACTTCTTTGAGGATTATACAGCATAATACCTGATCAAAATGAAAGGGCTTACCATGAGAGAACAAGGTTATACCTCATAACGTTACTTTTAACATAACTGCAAATTTCTTTGTTCATAATTTAAAATATATACATTCTGTAGAAATGTATCTATTTCAGCAAGTTATTGTTGAGGAACCAGCGAAAGTCAAGTGCTGAAGGATCTAAGTGTTCTAGTACATGAGTTACAAAAGGTTAGTGTGCAGATACAGTAAGTAATTAAGAAGGCTAATGGAATGCTATCCTGTATTACAGGTGGAATTGAACATTAGAGTGAGAATCAAAAACAGAAAATGCTGGAAAATCTCAGCAGGTCTGACAGCATCTGTGGAGATAGAATAAAGCCAACAGTTTGAATCAGGATGACCCTTGCTTCTATAAGAGTAAGGATGTCATGTTTCAGTTATACAGGGCATTGGGGAGACCACGGGTGGAATTTTATTGCTTCGCTCATCCCAAAACTATAAAATCCTGCCCGAGATCAATGGACCTTTCCATGGTCCGACCCTCGCCCCTTCCGGTTCCTGTGGCGGGCGGAACGGTGGAATTCTGGACCACATCTCAAATGCTGTGTGCAGTTTTGATCTCCTCATTTAAGTAATGATGTAAATACCTTGGAGGTGGTTCAGAGGAAGTTTATTAGAAAGATACCTAGAATGAATGGTTATGGAAAAAATATTTCCTTTTGTGGTTGAGTTCAGAACTAAGGGAGACTGTTTTAAAATTAGGGAATGCCCTTTTAGGACAGATATGGCAATTATTTTTTCTCTCAGAGCACTGTGCGACTTTGGAACTATCTGGGTGGAATTTTCCTGTCCTGCTCTCCACAGAAACTGTAGCGGGCGGGTCATGGACCATGCAAAGTTCCGTTGACCTTTGGGTATGGCTTGCAATTCTGCCTTATCTCCTTCTTGTCCTGTCCTGCAATGTATATCTGTGAAAGCTGTTATTGTTATAACTGCTGGGCTAGTTGTGCCTGGCACTCTTGGCCAAAGATCCCATCATGCCTAAAGGATTGGTTAATTTTCCCAAAATGCCTGGAAATTCCTCTCATAACTGCATCTGTCTATTCTAAAGCTACTAACACACAATTTAATATCAATCTTAATATCAAATTATTTTGATTACCACACTTGATCCCAGTGGAATATCTGCCCACTAAACTTAGGTTTCATCTTATGCCAGGATGTTTCATGGTCTTACGTAGAATTCTACGTAAGAAATAGGAACAGGAGTAGACCATATAAGGCCTCAAGCTTGCTTCTTAGTTTAGTACAATAAGGGAAGCACAGTCGTTAGCACTGCTGCCTCACAGCACCAGTGACCTGGGTTCAATTCCTGGCTTGGGTCACTGTCTGTGTGGGTGTGCTCCGGTTTATTCCCAGAGTCCAGAGATGTGCGGGTCAGATTGGTTGGCCAAGCTAAATGGCCCTTTAATGTCAGGGGAACTAGCTAGGGTATGTGCATTGGGTTATGGGGGTAGGGCCTGGGTGGGATTGTGGTCAGTGCAGACTGGATGGGTCGAATGGCCTCCTTCTGCACTGTAGGATTCTATGACCTCGGGCAGCACTTTCCGGTCTTGGGGCAAGTGCACCCGGAGAATCACGTCGTCTGCCTCAGGAAAGGTCATTGAATATTTTTAAGGTGGCAGTAGGCAGATTCTTGTTAGGCAAAGGAACCAAAGGTTATTGAGGGTAGATGGGAATGTGGAATTTGAAACACAAACATTAGATTAAAAATGATCGTATTGAATGACGGGGCAGCTCGAGGAGCTGGATGGCTTACTTTAGCTCCTATATTTTATGTTCATATGAAGCTGATAAAATATGAACTGTTTTTCTTCCGATCTTTCATTGGGACAACAAATACAACAGGTGCGATGACCATTCTAAACAAAGCATCAGTCCCCTGAATGATACACTTTGATGTCACTTAGAAACATGTTTTTATGTTGTGACAGTATATAAAGTTGGGCCTTCCTTACTGGTACAAATGTAATTTTCTTTGTAAATTTGACTGCCCGTTATGCACAACATAGTGTAGAAATGATCAAATTGCCCAGTGATTCTCCATGGCCATGTAAGGGGACCAAATAAGCTTTCTCTTCTCTAATTCTAATCACAACTATTTAGCAGGAATGTGCAAGAATAAATTGTAGCTGGCAAATTGTTAGGTGAAATGCAAAATGTTATTAAATGTAAACTGCACTATTAGCACAATGCAGAGTTGTGAATTAGTGTGAAATAAATGTCACGTGATGTGAGAAGCGCCATGCCTTCTTCAAATTATCATGGATTGATTTCCTTAGAATTGTTTTAGTGATTCATTTACCTATTTTATTGCAAAGATAGGACCACGTCTTTGATAACTTAATAAATTTTAAAGGTTCAGTTAAACCAAGTACATTTATAAAAGCAGCAATTTGATTAGTTTTGAAATTTAGGCGACATGTTTGAACATGCCTCGTGTCAGGATAAAATAGGGTTTCAGAAAAGTGTTTGCAATTGATAATTGAAACTTGTGAGTTACATGAGGAATTCCTATTGTCTGTTGAAGATTGATAATAAATATAATAATGACTGTTTATTAGTCCAGATCAAAATATTACAAAATATTGGATAGGAACAAGAACTACCCATGTAAAATGTACCCTCATTGTTCCACTGGAGCAAGCAGAGAGGGAGTGATTTGTGGCAGGAGTGCTGGTGAGAGATTTATTTATTTAGTCAGTGTGTTTTTTTGCCTTTATTTTTCGAGTAGTATTTTTCTTTTCTTAATTTTAAACTGAAAACCGGAAGTGGGCCGCTAAGGAGTCTGGGAAGGGTTTTTTAAGCGCGCGAAGTATAAAAGGTAGGCTGCAGTATACAGCGGGCAGCGTCGGGAGCGAGCAGCGTAGTGAGTGGGAAGCAGAGTGTGAGCTATAAGGGCTTTGGCTCACAGGGCTTTGGCTCACAAGGCTTCGGGGGACAGGGCGAGCAGGGGTGAGTTTTTAATTCTTATTTACTTTTCTCTGTGTACCTTGGTATAAAGGGGCAAATATGAGTGTGAAGCCAAATATGAGGTTCCCAGTGTAGGATGCGGGAGGTCCTGGAGGCACCTGGCCTCCCGGACATCCACATCTGTGAGGGGTGTGTCGAGCTGCGGTTCCTGAGGGGCCGTGTTAAGGAGCTGGAACTGCAGCTCGAGGATCTTAGGCTGTTAAGGGAGAATGAGGAGGTGATAGACAAGAGCTATAATCAAGTGGTCACACCAGGGCCACGGGTCGAGGCCAAGTGGGTGACGGCCAGGAAGGGTAAAGCTCGGGTGATTGAGAGCACCCCGGTGGATGTGCCCCTACACAAGTACTCCTGCCTGAGTACTGCTGGGGGGGACAGCCCGCCTGGGGGAAGCAGCAGTGGCCGTGTCTCCGGAGTGGAGTCCAGCCCTGTAACTCAGAGGGCTAAGGAAAAGAGGAGGAAGGCAGTGTTAATCGGAGACTCGACAGTAAGGGGGTTGGACAGGCGTTTTTGCGGAGGCAGGCGGGAGTCTCGGATGGTGGTCTGCCTCCCTGGGGCCGGGATCCAGGATGTCGCTGGTCGACTCCCAGAAATCCTGAGGGGGGAGGGAGAGGAGCCAGAGGTAGCAGTACATATTGGTACCGCTGATGTGGGAAGGAATGGGGAAGGGGTCATGAAAAGAGAGTATAGGGAATTAGGGAGACAGCTGAGAAGGAGGAAAACAAAGGTAGTAATCTCAGGATTGCTGCCTGTGCCGCGGGAAGGTGAGGGCAGAAATGGAGTGAGGTGGAGGATGGATGTGTGGCTGAAGGACTGGTGCAGGGGGCAGGGATTCAGGTTCCTGGACCATTGGGACCTCTTTAGGGGCAGGTGTGACCTGTACACAAAAAATGGGTGGCACTTGAATCCCAGGGGGACCAATATCCTGGCAGGAAGGTTGGCTAAGGCTACTGGGGAGAGTTTAAACTAGATAGGTTGGGGGGAGGGGATCGAGACGAGGTGACTGGGAGCGAGGAAGTTAGCTCGTAAACAGAGAAGGGTTATAGACAGTGCAAGAGGGAGGATGGACAGGGGATAGAGAAGGGGCGAGCTCAGACCAAAGGATTGGGATGTGTTTACTTTAATGCCAGGAGTATAGTGAATAAAGGGGATGAGCTCAGAGCGTGGATCGATGCCTGGAAGTGTGATGTGGTGGCCATTACGGAGACTTGGATGTCTCAGGGACAGTACTGGATACTCCAGGTGCCGGGATTCAGATGTTTCAGGAAGGACAGGGAGGGAGGCAAGAGAGGGGGTGGAGTGGCACTGCTGATCAGGGATAGTGTCACAGCTGTAGAGAAGGTGTATGCTGTGGAGGGATTGTCTACAGAGTCTCTGTGGGTGGAAGTTCGGAGTGGGAAGGGGTCGATCACTTTGCTGGGAGTTTTGTATAGGCCGCCCAATAGTAACAGGGAGGTGGAGGAGCAGATAGGGAAACAGATCCTGGAGAGTTGCAATAATAGCAGAGTTGTTGTGATGGAAGACTTTAATTTCCCAAACATAGATTGGAATATCCCTAGGGTAAGGGGATTGGATGGGGAGGAGTTCATTAGGTGTGTTCAGGTGGGTTTCCTGACACAGCATGTGGACAAGCCTACAAGAGGAGAGGCTGTACTTGATCTGATACTGACCAATGAACCTGGACAGGTGTCAGATCTCTCAGTGGGAGAGCATCTTGGGGATAGAGATCATAACTCTATCTCCTTTATGCTTACATTGGAAAAAGAGAGGATCAGGCAAGCTAGGAATGCGTTTATATGGAGTCAGGGGAAATATGAAGACATAAGGCAGCAAATTAGAGGAGTAAATTGGAAGGAGGTATTCTCAGGGAAATGTACTGAAGAGAGGTGGCAGTTTTTCAAGGAATGTCTGTCTAGAGTTCTACAGGATAACGTTCCGAGCAGACAGGAAGGAGTTGGTAGATTAAAGGAACCGTGGTGCACGAAAGCTGTGCGGGACCTAGTCGAGAAGAAAAGGAAAGCGTACAAAAGGTTCAGAGAGCTTGGCGAAGATAGGGATCTAGATGAGTATACCGCTTGTAGGAAGGGAGTAAAGAAGGAAATTAGGAGAGCCAGAAGGGGTCACGAGAAGGCCGTGGCAGGTAGGATTAAGGAAAACCCTAAGGCGTTCTATAAATATGTGAAGAGTAAAGGGATGAGACGTGAAGGAATAGGGCCTATAACAGGTGAAGGCAGGAAAATCTGTACGGAACCAGTAGAAATGGCAGAGGTGCTTAATGAGTATTTTGCCTCGGTTTTCACAGAGGAGAAGGACCTGGGTGGATGAACTGCGGGCTTGCAGTGGACTGAAAAGATTGAGTATGTGGACTTTAACAACGAGGTTGTGCTGGAATCTTTGAATGGCATCGAGATAGATAAGTCGCCGGGTCCGGATGGGATGTAACCCAGGTTACTGTGGGAGGCGAGGGAAGAGATTGCAGAGCCTCTGGCGATGATCTTTGCGTCATCGATGGATACAGGAGAGGTGCCGGAGGATTGGAGGATTGCGGATTTGGTTCCTATTTTCAAGAAGGGGAATAGGGATAGCCCAGGAAATTACCGACCGGTGAGTCTAACCTCAGTGGTTGGTAAGCTGATGGAGAAGATCCTGAGGGACAAGATTTATGAGCATTTAGAGAGGATTCGTATGCCCAAGAATACTCAGCATGGCTTTGTCAAAGGCAGATCGTGCCTTACGAACCTGGTGGAGTTCTTCGAAAATGTGACTAAACACATTGACGAAGGGAAAGCGGTAGATGTGGTTTATTTGGATTTTAGCAAGGCGTTCGATAAGGTCCCCCATCTAAGGCTTCTAGAAAAAGTGAGAGGGCATGGGATCCAAGGTGCTGCTGCCCTGTGGATCCAGAACTGGCTTGCCCAAAGGAGGCAGAGAGTGTGTATAGATGGGTCTTTTTCTAAATGGAGGTCGGTCACCAGTGGTGTGCCCCAGGGATCTGTTCTGGGACCCTTGCTGTTTGTCATTTTCATAAATGACCTGGATGAGGAAGTGGAGGGATGGGTTGGTAAGTTTGCCGACGACACGAAGGTTGGTGGGGTTGTAGATAGTCTGGAGGGATGTCAGAAGTTACAAAGGGACATAGATAGGATGCAAAACTGGGCGGAGAAGTGGCAGATGGACTTCAACCCAGATAAATGCGTAGTGGTCCATTTTGGCAGGTCAAATGGGATAAAGGAGTACAATATAAAGGGAAAGACTCTTAGTACTGTAGAGGATCAGAAGGACCTTGGGGTCCGGGTCCATAGGACTCTAAAATCGGCCCCGACGGTGGAGGAGGTGGTTAAGAAGGCGTATGGTGTGCTGGCCTTTATCAATCGAGGGATTGAGTTTAGGAGTCCGGGGATAATGATGCAGCTATATAAGACCCTCGTCAGACCCCACTTGGAGTACTGTGCTCAGTTCTGGTCGCCTCATTACGGGAAGGATGTGGAAAAGATTGAAAGGATGCAGAGGAGATTTACAAGGATGTTGCCTGGATTGAGTGGCATGCCTTATGAGGATAGGCTGAGGGAGCTCGGTCTTTTCTCCTTGGAGAGACGTAGGATGAGAGGAGACCTAATAGAGGTATATAAGATGTTGAGAGGCATAGATCGGGTGGACTCTCGGAGGCTTTTTCCCAGGGTGGAAATGGCTGCTACGAGAGGACACAGGTTTAAGGTGCTGGAGGGTAGGTACAGGGGAAATGTTCGGGGGAAGTTTTTCACACAGAGGGTGGTGGGCGAGTGGAATCGGCTGCCGTCAGTGGTGGTGGAGGCAAACTCAATAGGGTTTTTTAAGAGACTCCTGGATGAGTAATGGGACTTAATAGGATGGAGGGTTATAGGTAGGCCTAGAAGGTAGGGATATGTTCGGCACAACTTGTGGGGCCGAAGGGCCTGTTTTGTGCTGTAGTTTTTCGATATTTCTATGTTTCTAAAATGGACTTAAGATGTGTGAGCTTATTGATCAAGTTGGAAAATCAGACTTTGGGCCCGATTTTACCATCAAGTTGTGCCCAATTTCGGGCGCGAAAACTTGGTAAAGTCGGGCATGAGGTGAATATCGCGATCCGCGACTGCCTCCGCGCTGGTTCCCCCTTTACCAATGGCTGAAAATGGCCACAGTCGGGACCATGCCCAAAACGGACGTGACAGCCATTTAAATGCCTTTGAATGCATTTAGATTGAATTAATGCGCTGGACACCCAACTTTACCAGCACTTCCCCCTTTACCACCGCGTTCACCAATCAGGAATCGGCGTGAATCAGACATGCTCAATAAAAGTCTGATTCGGGCGCTCCATCAGTGAGGGTGAGTGAGGAGGTTAATGCATAGCGTCGTATGGCTCTCTGCTACTCACGGGTGTTCTGTTATTGCGGCCATTTTCTCTTTTGGGGCGGTGGGTGGCTCTGCGAGTGTGTGAGGAGGTGTGTTGCTCAGCAGGGCCTCCGATATCCGACTTGCAGCACGGACCTGGGTTTCAGCACTGACCTCGGGTCTTGCGGTGCTGCTGGATCCTCGTGCACTCAGCTCACTTCCAGCTGAAGGATGTGCACAAAGCCCTTGCAAATTGCACTGCTGCCGCTTTCAACCTTCCAGGAGCTGTGATTGTGGGGAGCATGTGGCTGAGGAAATTGGGGGGCTATGATTGTGGGGAACATGTGCCTGGGGGAATTCGGGGGGCTGTGATTGTGGGGAGCATGTGCCTGGGGGAATTCGGGGGGCTGTGATTGTGGGGAACATGTGGCTGGGGGAATTGGGGGGGCTGTGATTGTGGGGAACATGTGGCTGGGGGAATTGGGGGGGCTGTGATTGTGGGGAGCATGTGGCTGAGGAAATTGGGGGGCTATGATTGTGGGGAACATGTGGCTGGGGGAATTGGGGGGGGGCTGTGATTGTGGGGAACATGTGGCTGAGGAAATTGGGGGGCTATGATTGTGGGGAACATGTGGCTGGGGGAATTGGGGGGGCTGTGATTGTGGGGAGCATGTGGCTGGGGGAATTGGGGGGCTGTGGCTGTGGGAAGCATGTGACTGGGGGAATTGTGAGGGGGGCTGTGATTGTGGATGTGCCAGGGGCAAACAGCATTCCATAAGCTCGACATGTGTTCCTCTCCATCTCCCCCCCCCCTGACCCACCCCCGCCCCCCCCTTCTCTGCCACCACCCCCCCCACCGCCCCCCGCCACCTCTTCAGAATGACAACATGGCTTCTTCTTTGCAACCGATGGATCTTGCTGTTCTTTTGGTTGCTGCTGGAGCTGAGGAGGAGGAGGAGGCGGAAGAATTGCGGGCACAGCAGGCCCGGGCCTTGCCACTTGCAGGGCCAGAGGGAGACAACCACCAGAGGCAGGAGGTGGCTGCCATTCACCCAGAGGGGGGAACGTAGGAGAAGGAGGGAGCAGAGACCCCGGCAGTTCTGTGCATGAGTGTCCTTCGAGCAGATGTCAGACACGGTGCACCGCCAACGTCTCCGCCTCCGAAAGGAGACAGTGCAACACCTGTGCAACCTGTTGCAGGACCTGGCACCTGGAGGCCGGGGGTGGGGGGTTTGGGGGGTGGGGGGGGGGGCGGGCGGGATGGGGTGGGGGGCCCATTCTTGGTGGCTGTCAAATTGACGGCCGCTCTAAACTTCTACGCGACTGGTTCTTTCCAGACCCCGAGCGGAGATGTCTGTGGCATCTCCCAATCTGCCCTGCACACCTGTGTGAGGCAGGTCACTGAAGCTCTGTATGTCCAGACTGGCCAGTTCATCAACTTCAACCTGGACCAGGTGCAGCAGGAAGCCCGGGCTGCAGGGTTCGCAGCCATTGCGGGGATGCCCAATGTGCAGGAGGTGATTGACTGCACACATATTGCCCTCAAGGCCCCCCCCAGAATCCACGGAGATTTGTAAATAGGAAGGGATTCCACTCCCTGAATGTTCAGCTAGTGTGTGACCACAATATGACCACCATGCATGTCTGCGCAAGACATCTAGGCAGTGTGCATGACAGCTTCATTGTCAGGAGCTCGGACATCCCGGAGGCATTTGAGGAGAAGCCCAGGCTGAGGCGGTGGCTCGTGGGTGATATGGGTTACCCGCTTCGGACATGGCTGGTGACGCCTGTGCAGAGGCCTGTGACTGAGGCAGAGACCCACTATAATGAGGCCCATGTTGCCACTGCGTGATAATGGAGAGGTGCATTGGGCTCCTCAAGATGTGATTCCGGTGCCTGCACCGATCTGGTGGGGCCCTCCAATACAGCCCAGTGATCTCTTCCCGCATAGTGATCGTGTGCTGTGCCCTGCACAATCTGGCTCTACAGAGAGGTGACCTATTGGAGGAGGAGGAGGACGTGGAGATTGACCAGCTGGGCGTTGCTGGGGAGGATGACCAGCAGGAGGAGGAGGAAGA
The DNA here is from genome assembly GCF_964213995.1 of Mustelus asterias. Classification (NCBI taxonomy): domain Eukaryota; kingdom Metazoa; phylum Chordata; class Chondrichthyes; order Carcharhiniformes; family Triakidae; genus Mustelus; species Mustelus asterias. The sequence continues at coordinate 28,080,101 of NC_135810.1, read as the reverse complement.
GGAAGATGAGGAAGTGCATGCCGAGGAACACCAACCAGGCCTGGAGGGTTGGCAGCCCAAATGAGGCATGTAAGGGCGGCAAGGGAGACCCTGATCACCAGACGGTTCAGACGCTAGGGGCTTGTGTCTGTGGGTTCCATTCCCCCGCCTCCAAATTCCTTCTATATCATGCACACTGTCACACCAGAGTGGTGGGCCTGGATACTCTGTGTTAGCGAGTTTTTTGGCAGGCAGGAGGGTGATGATGACTCGCTAAGCACCATTATGATGATGCCCTGGTGCAAACTAGTCGGATTCCTACCTGAGCTCCATATGCACGCTGGCACCTGGGCCCACACCTGTGTAGTGGGTAAGGGATCTGAAACCTCCATACAGGGCCCTGGGGCGGGTGGGTAGGGGAGGGGAGGGAATTCATCGTGGGGTCTGGGGAACCAATGCCTTCCTTTTCTCAGTGACACAGCATTGAGGGACCTCCCCAACTGACATCAACATGAAGCATCCCTCCGGCGATCATCAATGGAAGAGGATTCCTAATCGAGACAAATTAGTCACAGGTGGGTGGTGAAAAAACATTTATTTACAATAAAGGAGTTTAAATAAGACGTTCTAACATAAAAATGTGTGAACAGAAAACATTAACGTGCTTAAATATCTTTCTAACTAGTGCAGCCCTTCACCCATGCCATCTCAGTGTAACTACAACTTCCTACCATTATAGAAACATAGAAACATAGAAAAACTACAGCACAAAACAGGCCCTTCGGCCCCACAAGTTGTGCCGAACATATCTCTACCTTTTAGGCCTACCTATAACCCTCCATCCTATTAAGTCCCATGTACTCATCCAGGAGTCTCTTAAAAGACCCTATTGAGTTTGCCTCCACCACCACTGACGGCAGCCGAATAGAATTATGTCTCAGTGACTCCCCAGAATGTACATCAGAGGTGGAGGGGACCAGCTGCCTATCTCACCCCGTGGCCTATGATGCGCGTGGTGGGCTTCCTCTGGAGACCCTGGACCTTGAGGGCCCTGGTCTGCTTCCAGGTGTCTGGGATGTTTCCATGACACCCTCTTCATCCCGCTACCCCTGCGATGCCACGGTGTCAGGAAGGGGGGAGTCAGAAGGTGTAGCCACAGCCACAGTCTCCTGGCTGGAAGGCCTCGGCATGGGCTTAAGCCCTTCCTCCACCTTTGGGGTTCCTGTGGGCCCCTGGGTCACTCCATGGGACACTGGTGCTTCTGCAGTGAGCTCCAGAATCTCCGCCGTCACCTGGCCCTGCCAATCCTAGAGGACCAACTGTGTCCTACCCATAGTGGTCGGGTCCTCTGTGATGGCCACTTGAGTTGGGGGCCACCTCTCAATGGCCGTAGCAAGTGCCCTCTGAGACTGGGCCACACTCTACAAGTCCTCAGCCATGACCCTCTTAGACTGGGCCACATTTTCAAGGGCTGCTGCCATAGCCAGTGTGTCTCAGCGCTGTCCCAGTGGGTCTCCTGCAAGCTCTCGAATCTCTCAGCCATGGGCCGCAGAATCTCGAGAAGCCTGTTCAGTCCCATAGCTGTGGCCTGCTGTGTCTCGGCCATCGTTTGCAGCCTGCCACTCATGGTGAGGATCCCGTGCCCCAGGCTTTCCACTGCAAATGTCACCCTTGCAGAGTTGGCCTGGGAATCATGCAAGACAGGCAATAGCTGGTCTACCTGAAAGCTTGGGGCTCCTTCCAACAGCCTCAAATTCGGTCCAGTGTGGCCGTCTGCCCCTCCTGCATTCCCTGGCTCTGTTGCTGCATCTCCAGCAGCTAAGGGAGAAGTGATCTCAGAGGAGCAGCATGTTGCTCGGGGCCAGCTGAGTCCTTGCCTCTGGCAGGCCCCCGCATGCTAGAGGTCTTGGACGTTCCCTCCTCCACCCAATGTACATTATCAGATGTGTCGTGCTCACCAGAGAGTGACCTAGAAGCCTTAACACTAACTGGACCCACCGATGTGTCAGCATCTGGGATGGTAAGTTGTGAGGTGGCAGCTGACGCCAAAATGGTGCCACCATCGGAGGTTCCTTCATCCGAGCTGTCTGGACCAGGATGTGCGGGAGCTGCAGCAGGGGCCTGTAGTCCAGAAAGCCCTTGGAAATCCGGACGTGTCCCTGCAACACAGGACACAAGGTTAAGTGCAAGGAAGGGAGAGGAATCCGGGATGCCAAGCACGTGATTCACATTTCTCTATTGAACATCGAACAAAGAACCAAGAAAATTACATCACAGGGACAGAGCCTTCAGCCCTCCAAACCTGTAGTGACCAGGCTACCCATCTGATCTGTTATCCCCTGCCCTTTCGGGGACCAAATGTCTCTATTCCCATCCTATTCACATAGCTGTAGAGATACCCCTTAAAGGTCACTATCGTATCTGCATTCATGAACTCCCCCCGGCAGCGAGTTCCAGGCACTCACTACGCTCTGTGTAAATCAACATACCTCATACATCTCCTTTAAACCTTGCCCCTTGCACCCGAAACTCATGCCCTCGAGAGGTTGCCTCACAGTGAGTGGAGGGATGACAGGTGCTCACGTCTTGATGGCAGCCCGACCATGCTGTCGCTGACAGCCCGCATCTCCCCTTCTCTGGAGAACTCCAGCACCCGCTCCTCAAAGGGGGTGAGGACTAGAGGTCTGGCTCACCAACCCCTGTCTTCGCCCTCTCACAGGTGCTGTGCTCGGTCTTCTCCTGTGGAGACAGAAGGACAATAAGAAGTCTCACAACACCAGGTTAAAGTCCAACAGGTTTATTTGGTAGCAAAAGCCACAAGCTTTCAGAGCGCTGCTGCTTCATCAGGTGAGTGGGAGTTCTGTTCACAAACAGGGCATATAAAGACACAAATTCAATTTACAAAATAATGGTTGGAATGCGAGTCTTTCAAGGTAATCAAGTCTTAAAGGTACAGATAATGTGAGCGGAGAGAGGGTTAAGCACAGGTTAAAGAGATGTATATTGTCTCCAGCCAGGACAGTTAGTGAGATTTTGCAAGCCCAGGCAAGATATGGCGGTTACAGATAGTGTGACATGAACCCAAGATCCCGGTTGAGGCCATCTTCATGTGTGCGGATGTGTGCAGGCCAGTCACGGGCATTCAGCCTCTGATCTTCGGGTAAACGTTCTCCAAGGTGGCCTTCACGACACACAACAACGCAGAATCGCTGAGCAGAAACTGATAGGCAAGTTCCGCATATATGAGGATGGCCTCAACCTGGATCTTGGATTCATGCCACACTATCTGTAACCTCCACGACTTGCCTGGACTTGCAAAATCTCACTAACTGTCCTGGTTGGAGACAATACACATCTCTTTAACATGAAGCAAGATGGGGTTCAGCACTCACCCTTGCTGCGCGGATGAGGTCATTGACTTTTCTCCGGCACTGCTTCCTGGTTCGGGGGGGCGCCAGTGCCCTGGCACTGACCGAGGCGGCAACTGCCTCCCAAGCTGCATTTCCATCAGCCCCCCCTGGGTCTGCATCCTCCTGGAGGGAAGAGGGTGTCCTGCCTCGCCTCCGCTGCATCCTCCCCAGGGTCGCCCTCAAAGAATCGGGGGGCTGGTCGTGCGCACATTTTGTGCAGGAATGCCTGCCTGCCTGTCCATTCTTGTGTTTTTAATGGAGCTGCCCCTCGTTAGGGCAGATCAGCTGCAGGCAGTTTGACAGAACATTCCAGCAAGTTCCATGCAGGACGCTTCTTAGCATTGAGGGGAAGGCAAGGGAGCACTTGCAGGTGTGCTGATGGGGAGGGGGGAGGGGGAGGGGAGGGGGAGGGGAGGGGATGGGGGGGGTGGATGAGTGCCTCAATGATTGGGGATGGGGAGCGAGAGGGAGCTATGACACAGCCATCGGAGTCCGGAGGAGATGGAAGCCCTGTGCGGGAAAGTCTGGGGTGGGGGTGAGGGGATCACCCTGCCTGATATCTGTAGGGTGGATCTCCCTGTCTGTGATGAGTGAGGGGGAAGGGGGGTCGGCTGCCACTCTGCATGAGATCGTTGGGGGGGAAGGGGGAAGGGGGTCGAGATCGGTCTGGGTGGAGGGCGGGTGAGGAGATAAAGGGGTCAGTAATGTTGTGGGGGTGGGGCAATATCTGTGGGGGCGAGGGGGAGGCATTATTTGGCCCGGGCATGATGTGGTAGGGGAGCTGCATTCTATCATTTTTTTGCGGGAATCGCTGATTTTTTTTCAGGCAGAGTGCGTATGGGGGTGCCGGAGAACGGGTCTAAAAGTCGGATCTGAAACACTCCCAGATTCAAGTCCGCACAGCACTTAGAATCAAAATGGTGAAATAGGGCCCTTTAAGTTGTTTTGTAAAAAAATGAATGATCTTATTGAGTCAGATGATCAGCACTTTCGAACATGAAGTGGAAAGGATTTTACTGATCAGTATCCGGTAGAAGACAAGGTGAAGATGGCTTGTGTGGGCTGGACATAATGTTGGCAGGAGTCCAACATCCACCTGGATAAAGGAGATTAGAACTAGGCAAAGCATGCTTCTCCGTCCAGTTTACTGACCGGTGATATCTGACCTGTGGCTGTAAACTATAGACGAGACATATTGATTTTTGCTATGTGCCAATAAAATGTTTGCTGTTATCAATTGGTTTCAAGTTCAAAACTCTGAAATTCTGACACGGAGGATGGGACACAAGAGCCCAATTTGTTCAAAGATATGCAACCAAGCTGTAGACATAGTAAACTCTGTGCAACAGTGCACGTTAGATGGTCCACAAAGCTAGATTCACATCAATGGGCAGACATCGGATGATTTCAAGTCACAACATTGTGCACATTAAATGTTGATGCTTAGTGTTCACTTCAGCTTCTGCATTGAAACCAACACAGTATGAGGCTCTTGGAGTGGTGCTGTTAAATCACACATTTAGCTGCTACATATGAACAGTGTGCTGGATAGATGCCATTACGGTCCCGATTTTACCATTTTCATTCTAAGTGCTGAATCTGGGCGCAATTCAGATCCGACTTGGAAATCTGCTTTCAGGTGCCCCCCCGCCCCCCACCCCTCCCCCATTAGCACTTAGCCTGAAAAAAAAATCATGGGTCTGAATTGCGCTGTGGGCGGGGCTTAGCGTGCCCGAAATGATCGGAGCTCTGAACTGCGCATGTGCAGTGCGAAAAAATTGAAAGCGCGCCCGTGTCGGATCGCTCCCAGGTCACAGAAAGCGGAGAAAGCGGCCCGGGAGCGAAAGGCGGGAGCGATGGACCCACAGACATCACTGTCCCCCTCATACACCCATCCTCCCGCTACCCAGACTGATTGCGACCCCCTGCCCCCTTCCCCCCTCCCCCCCCCACCGATCGCCCGCGGAGTGGCAGTGGACACCTCTTCTCCCCCCCTGTCCCTCCCACCAGAGATCCATCTGGCCTCCCTCCCACCACCCCACCAGAGAGTGATCGGGCCTCCCCCGCCACCCCCCCCTCACCAGAGATATATCTTACCCGCCTCCCTTCCCCCCCCTCCCCGCAAACCAGAGAACAATCTGGCCTCACTCCCTCCCCAAAACAGCAACTGATCTGGCCTCCCCCCGCCCCCGCCATCCCGCAGAGGTACATCTGACCCGCCTCCTCCTCCCTCCTCCCACTCGAGAATGATCTGGCCTCCCTCCCCCCCCCTTCCAACCAGACAACGATCGAGCCTCCCTCACCCCCCTCACCAGAGAATGATCTGACCTCCCTCCCCTCCCCCCAGAGGTACATCTGACCCGCCTCCTCCTCCCTCCTCCCACTCGAGAATGATCTGGCCTCCCTCCCCACCCCCCCAACCAGACAACGATCGGGCCTCCCTCCTCCCTCACCCCCCTCACCAGAGAATGATCTGACCTCTCTCCCCTCCCCCCAGAGGTACATCTGACCTGCCTCCTCCTGCCTCCCCCCAACCAGAGAATGATCTGGCCCGCCTCCCATCCCCCCACCACCACTGATCTGAGTCAGAGAGCCGTTGGAAGCTCTGAACTTACCTCTTCAGCAGCTGGAGCACCCAAAACAGACTTTTATTTAGCAGGTTCATTTTGGCCCGATTCCGGATTGGCAAACGCGGTGGTAAAAGGGAAAATGCTGATAAAGTTGGGCGGGCAGTTCATTAATTCAACTTAAATGCATGCAAATGCATTTAAATTGCCGTTGCGCCCGTTTCGGGCACGAATCAGAGCGCAGCCATTCCTGGGCCTCGGTAAAGTGGCCATCTGCGCGGACGCAGGCACGGATCGCGTTAATGGTCTTACGCCCAACTTTACCATGTTTTCACACCCAAAAATGGGCGCGATGCAATGGTAAAATCGGGTCCTACGTGTCCAAAAATTGAAATGTTATAATTGATACAACATCTTTATTTGAGTGCCAGCCAGTTTATTAGGTCCCTAATATAGTGAATAGGAAATGTACACACATTTCTGGCCTTTCTGGTATATGCAAATACAACACCTAACAACCATTTGAGGCCCATACTTTAAGATCAATTTACCTTGCTGCAATCACTAAAAACAGACTTTGGGACTGCCTGCTAATGACAAGGTAAATTTTTGAAATTTATTTAACTGAACATGGGGCACAATTTATAAGAACCCATACAGCCAGTATTGGAGCTGTACTTGAACAGATTGGCTTGGTGCGCAGCTGATTCTGGAGTACAGATCTTCATTATTATATTTTTGATGTTGTCAGGGTCCATAGCATTTAGTTTTGTGAGTCCCTTTAACAATTTCTTGATAGCACATAGCATGAATCAAATGAACTGGCGACTCACATCTGTAATGGTGGGATCATCAGGAGGAGGCAGATATAGATCATCCACTCAACACTTCTGCTTGAAGATGGGTGAACAAGTGTGGGTTCAGATGAGTGTTGCAACATTCAATGAGATTTTGAATGCAGAATTGAAGAGATCAAGTGTGGTTTGTAAAGCTTATGTGGAATGGGCAACAACAATAAAGCTATTCATAAACTGTATATCAACGGTAATCAGTTTAGTTTCAGTATGGAGGCAACTGAGGTGAAAGAGTTTTCCATGTAGACAGTATTTAATACAGACACCAAAGGGTAGTTGATCTATAATCAGGTGGATTGTAATATTGTGTGGGCTTTCACACAGGCTTGCTTAACATCAATCTGTATTTGAATGTATCTGTTTCAAATCTTCTACTCAAGATATTTGTAGTTATATCATAACCAAAAATGTTCTCAACGCTTTTCCTTGGATTTTCTATGAAACTAAGACATATTGGAGGCCCCACTGGAAAGTCTAAGGAGGTACATGATTGAGAAGAATGCCTGTCAAGATTTTCTCTGCTGTTCCAATCCACGTAGACACCATTAATATTTCAAAAGAAGTTTGGACTTCCACTTAATAGCTGAACTATTGCAAGATTGTGTTGAAGTTTCTTGGACATCCAAAACTTTGAAGAACAGTACACAAAACTTCACAATCTACTGAGTCAAATGCTTTGGTAAAGTTGATAAATGCAATGAAGAGTTCTTGCTGTAGTTCTCAATATTTTTCACCGATTTCCCTTTCAAGATATTGGAGGTCTGTCTGGAAGGTCTAAGAAGGTACACAATTGAGGAGAATGCATGTCAAGACTTCCTCTGCCTTTACGATCCTCATAGACACCACTAATATTTCAAAATAAATTTGAATTTTCAGTAATTGGTGAAAGAATAGCACAACAAAATTTCACATTAAGATCTTTATTCCAACAAAAGAATAAAAGCACTGTGACTAAACATTATCTTGGTAGATAACTTATACTTTCAACCAAAGAAAGTACTTCCCCATTTTTATGTTTTACACAACTGAAAACACAGTTCACAGAAATACTTTACGTTATCATTTAAGTAGACATTCTCTTTGAACCAATCCAAAATAATTCTTAGCTCTCAAGTACTTACTTCTGTTCTTTTCTTCGACTGGTAACTTTTAGGCTGGATTTTCATGGAGGGACCTTAAAAATAGGAGACGGGGCCCAATTCTAACATTTTCTCCCCCATTCCCAGTGTCCCCAATTTTTCCCAGTGCAGGCGAAGGGTGCCAGGAGTGAACCAGTAGCCTGCACATCTGACCTCACTGGCTCATTCACCTAAACCATGAAATTTTCATGGATTTGGGCCAGCTTCTCGATTATTCATAATGAAGAAACCTTTTGAAAAGCAACTTTAAAAAATCTTACACATGTCCTCCATGCGAATTTATGCCTCAAACAACTGCTAGTTGAGTCTACAGAGCACTAGCCTGAGTCTCTGGATTACTAGATCAGTAACATTGCCCTATTTTTAACTTGCCCCAGTTCAACAATAGTCAGACCCAAACTTGCTTCAGGAGCAGGTTGCATGATTAAATGGTGATGTCATTGGGGTGTTTCAGGAGGTCTGTACTTTTAATTTCAGTCTGTTCTCTGTTCAGGCAAAAACTCCTTCACTAAATCTGTTGTTATTTTGAATCTACATGTGCAAGCCACTTCTTATATTTTGTTTAAATGGCACAACTCCTAATGTAGTTAGGACATTACAAGAAGAAAATTGGCGACAAATTGTGATTTTGTTTCATTGAAAACATGAAGAAAGGATCATAAGTAGAAAAAAATATTGTGGGTCCTAACACTTTGAATATTTTTCTAATCATAGAAGAGTGAGATTTCAAGATATATCTGGCATATTTGAAGAGAAAGGATGTTTTGCTGTATGGCTGGAGGCCATTTGAAAAACAAAATACATCAAGTCAACTGTCTCCAGGGGAAAAAGGGGAACACTCGGAAGAAAGTAAAAAAAGATATACTGAGCAGTCTCGAGTTGCTAGTGCCTGCAAGAAAAATGGTGGGTCAATTCAGATCCATAGGTTCTTTCAATGAAGACAATGAATCATAGAGTCCCTATGCAGTGTGTTTTGGGTTTTTGGTGCAAGGGAATGAAATTGAAAATGAGTTGCTTGTGCCAGTTTTTCTCAGTACAATAGGAAGTTAAAACCTTTACTTTGCTCCAGAACTGGTTCATCCAGCAAAGTGATTGTCGAGCGGTGTTCATTCATCCGTTGTCGACGCTACGACAATGGATGAATGAACACCGCTCGACAATCGCCAGGCAAGACTGTTCTCTTCCTGTGGGGGAGCACTTCAGCGGTCATGGGCATTCAGCCTCTGATCTTCGGGTAAGCGTTCTCCAAGGCGGCCTTCATGACACACGACAGCGCAGAGTCGCTGAGCAGAAACTGATAGCCAAGTTCCGCACACATGAGGATGGCCTAAACCGGGATGTTGGATTTATGTCACACTATCAGTAACCCCCACAGCTTACCTCCTGGACTTGCAGAATCTCACTGGCTGTCCCGTCTGGAGACAATACACATCTCTTTAACCTGTGCTCAATTGTCCCTCCACTCACATTGTCTGTATCTTCAAGACCTGGTTGGCTGTAGAGATTCGCATTCTAATCAGTATTCTGTAACTTGATTTTGTGTCTCTGTATGCCCTGTTTGAGAGCGGATATCCACTCCATCTGATGAAGGAGCAGCGCTCCGAAAGCTAATGGCATTTGCTACCAAATAAACCTGTTGGACTTTAACCTGGTGTTGTTAAAACTCTTACTGTGTTTACCCTAGTCCAACGCCGGCATCTCCACATCATGTCATTCAGCAAAACCTGGAACTAAAATTAATGATGAACTGACAAAGACTCTTGAAGAGCATTTCTCTCTAAAGCCCTTGATCATCATGAAATAGTTTAGGTTCCACCGAAGGAACCAAGTGCAAGATGAAAGCATTGTTCAGTTTGTGGCAACATTTAAAAGGCTGGCATAACATTGTGAGTTTGGTGTGACATCAGAAGATACTCTTCGAGATCATCTAGATTGTGGTCTCCAAAATGAGGCTTCCTAAAGAAGATTGCTTACTGAACATACTTTGACTACAAAGACAGCAGTAGAAATCGCAGTGTCAGTGGAACTGGCTGCTAAAGAGGCTTCACAATGTGGTGCAAAAATAAAGATCCACAAGTTGGAAACTGCCCAAGAAATCAAAACAGCAACAAACATCTCACAGATGTGTCAAAATGAGCTATTCAATGAGTGAATGCTGGAGCAAGGATAAAGCTTAATTGGATTGTTGCAAGAATTGTGACAAAATGGGTCACACCGCAAAAGCTTGTTGGGCTAGACCAGCTTCCCCTGAGAAGAATATTCAGAAGAAGAATATGGATGCCTTAAAGAATAAGAACAACTTGCTTTCTACATAAAGAATTTAAAACATGGAAGAAAAAAATATGTGCAGAAGAGGATGTCCAGAGATATGATGAAGAGCTCCACCTGAACGTCTTATCCATACAGGGTAGATCACACAGATTCCAAAGTTAATCGGCCAACCTATTAGGATGGAGTTGATCTTGATGCTGCTGTATCTTTAATTCATGAGGCTACATGCCAACTAAAGCTGCAGCATCTTATTTTAAAACCAGCTGATGCGATTTTAAGGACATACATGGAAGAGATCATGCCATTAAAATGTTACATCATGGTCAATGTAAAATTGAAAGGACAAACAGCAGAGTTGACTCTCCCTGTGGTCCGTGTCAATTTTCCAGCTTTATTTGGGAGAACATGGCTGCAAAATATAAGGGTTAACTGGAGTGCTGTCAACAGATTGGTTGATTCCAAAACAGACCTACAGCACCTTCTGGATAAATACAAGAGTGTATTTGAAGAGACACTTGGCTCAAAGAAGGGAGTTCAAGGGAAACTCAAGATAAAGCCTATTAGTCAAACAAATATTCTCAAAGCAAGAGCAGTGCCCTTTGTCCCTAGGTCGAAGAAAAATTAGTACGACTTCTTAACACTGGTATATCAGAGCTGGTTACAATGAATGACTGGGCTATCACCATCTTACCTGTCATGATATCAGATGGCTCAGTTGGTATTTGTGGTGTAAATCCGGTGTTGTATGCTGATCAATATTTGCTTCCTTGCTGGATTATCAGGTGAACAGAAATTCAGCAATATTGATTTTCCATGTTTGGAAAGCATGCTTACAGATGAATATAGCTGCTGAATCACAGTCATTGCTTACCATTGTTACTCATGAAGGTCCTTTCATTTTGAAAGATTGCCTTTTTGAATTACATCTGCACTTGACCTATTCCAAAGATTGATTAATCAAATTTAAATTATCTCTCTGATTACAATGTTAGCTGCATGATATTCTAATTACAGGGTCCAGTGAACAGGAGAACTTGAATAATTTGGAAGCAACATTGGAACTTCTTCAAGCACATGGTCTATGTATCAAGAAAGAAAAGTGTGACTTTTTCCAGATGCCAGTCCAGCTATTTTAGAAGCACCACATCTGATGAATGTAGCACAATTGAGCTAGTTTCTAGGATTAGTAAATTATTATGGCACATTTTCTCCTAACTTAGTAAATTAAGCAATGGCTTCAATAATGTAACTATGTGTGAAACAGTCATGGGACTGGACAACAGAATGTGAAATCGCATACCAGGTTTGCAGAACTCTGAAATTTTGGTTTATTTTAATCCAATGCAGAGATTACTGCTTGCTTGTGATGCTTCATGTTATGGAATAAGGTCAGATGTGGTGCTTCTAAAAAAGCGCCCATCTTTTTAGGTGCTTGATGTAGGAATTTACTATCAATAATGTGACCCAAATACTGGACTGTCATCTGGAAAAAGTCACACTTTTCTTTCTTGATTCACAGATTATGTGCTTGAAGAAGTTCCAATGTTGCTTCTAAATTATTCAAGTTCTTCCTGTTCTAATGCTTCACGTTATGGAGTAAGGTCATTAGTTTCACATATTATGAATTTGGGAGAGGAACAACCAATAGATTTTGATTTGCATACTCTGACTAGTGCTGAACCTAACTATGTTCAGCTAGAAAAAAAGGCATGGAGTATAAATTTTGGTGAATGAAATTTCGTCATTATTTATATGGTCGTCATTTCACATCATTGACTGATCATCGACACTTTCCTATTTTTGGACCATGTAAAGTATACCATCATTCGCTGCTAGCTGATTGTAAAGATGGTCACTGATCTTATCTGCACACTTCTATGATATAAAGTATCAATCAGAGTGCCATCTTAATGCTGATGCATTATCACGCTTACCTTTACCTATTGCGCAGATACCAACAACTAGTTCTGCTAATATTCATTATTTTTCACAAGTACATTATTTGCCTGTGACAGCTTCTTAAGTTCAGAGACACACCAGAAATGATCCTGTGATGGGGAAGTTAATGGATATGATATTGAAAGGAATTGGAATGCATGAGATGCATCCTAATTTGAAACCATGGCCGCAATTCTCCCAAAAGTGCTGAATAGGTGGGAGAACTGTTCTAAATCCCGACTGTTCTTCAGTTCAGCTTCTCACCTGAATCTTCCCACTCTGTGCACTGAAGAGGTCCCAGTCGGGAATCTCAATAAAAACTCAGGGGGGGTGGGGCCTATTTACTTGAGAAAGGATATACTGGCACTGGAGGGGGTGCAGAGGAGATTCACTAGGTTGATTCCGGAGTTGAGAAGGTTGGCTTATGAGGAGAGGCTGAGTAGACTGGGGCTATACTCATTGGAACTTAGAAGAATGAGGGGAGATCTTATAGAAACATATAAGATTATGAAGAGAGTAGATAAGATAGAAGCAGGGAAGCTATTTCCACTGGCGGGTGAAACTAGAATAGGGGGCATAGCCTCAAAATAAGGGGAAGCAGATTTAGGACTGAGTTGAGGAGGAACCTCTTCACACAAACGGTTGTGAATCTGTGGAATTCCCTGCCCAGTGAAGCAGTTGAAGCTACCTCATTGAATGTTTTTAAGGCAAGGATAGATAAATTTTTGAACAGTAAAGGAATTAAGGGTTATGGTGAGCAGGCGGGTAAGTGGAGCTGAGTCCACAAAAAGATCAGCCATGATCTTATTGAATGGCAGAGCAGGCTCGAGGGGCCAGATGGCCGACTCCTGCTCCTAGTTCTTATGTTATGTTCTTATTCGCGCCAGAGTTTGACAGTTCTGGAACTCTGTGCATGCGCAGTGGTCCTGATCTGTCAACCTCCTGTTTGCTGACCAGCCTGAGACACCCCCCGCAGTGCTGCCCCTCCAGACCCGGTAAGAAGTTTAACAACACCAGGTTAAAGTCCAACAGGTTTATTTGGTAGCAAAAGCCACACAAGCTTTCGGAGCTCCAAGCCCCTTCTTCAGGAAGGGGCTTCTTACTGTGTTTACCCCAGTCCAACGCCGGCATCTCCACATCATGACCTCCAGACTCTTTCGCAGCCCCCACAGCAATTCCCGGGCAAGCCCTGGACACCCCGCACCATCGCCCCCCCCGGCCCCCACCGTCCCGGAGCACCCCGATGTTCAGGTCTCATCCCCCATCAGTGGCGATCCCCCCCACCCCCCTCACCCCGGCAGACCCCCCCTCCCTGCGACTCCCCCGGGGTCAGACTCCCCGGGAGGCAGCCCCCCCAGCAGACCAGCCCTCAAACCACCCCAATCACTGCCCTCCCTCCATCCCAGACCGGTCCTGTCTGCAGAATGGCAGCAGGGCTCCCCATCCCAATCGATCACCCCTTGGTCCTGCCCACAATGGGCCCACCCCTTGGCATTGCCCGATGCCCAATGGGCAGTGCGAAGGTGCCTCCTGGGCATGGGCACTTTGCCCTTTGGGCAGTGCTGGGGGCACAGGCTGACACTGCCAGGGTGCCCATGCCCAGGGGGCACCACCCCCCTGCTGCCCGATCCCCTGGGAGGCATCAATTGCCCCCCTTCACTCCGGCGGGGTCACCCGCTATTTCCCCGAATGTGGGGAGATAGTCTAAACCCCGCCGGAATGAAGTACTCCTGGAGGAGTGGGAAATTCAATCGGGACCTGAATTAACTAACATGCATATTTTAAAATGATTAAAACAGATTTAAATTATTTACCTGCCTTCCCGCAGGTTTCCAGCGTGGTCTGGCCTGCGACTATTCGCCGACTCTGGGAGATGCGCATGCATTCCCAGTGCGTGCGCAAATCCCTGTTCAAGGCCGCAGACGCGCGTCTCCCACGGCGACCCGACAGAAAAGTTGTGGGTCGCAATGGGAGAATCGAGGCCCATGTGTCAAAAAAGCTTGATTTGACCGTCACAGGTGGATGTCTGTTGTGGAGAATCTGAGTGATCATCCCTCTTAGCCTGTGTGGAACAATTACATGAAGGACATCCTGGTATAGTCTCGATGAAGGAAAGAAAAAGCGAGACACTGTCAATGTTGTGCACAACGATGAAATATTTGTCTCTTTTACATTTTTGGGATTGTCTTAAAAATGCCATGGCAATGATTGCATATAGATTCTGCTGGTCCTTTTGAGAGTTACATATTCTTTGTCATAATTGATGCACACTCATTACCATAACTGAATAAACCATTGAAAAGCTTGACAAAAGTTTTACGAGATTTGGTAAGCGGGACAGATTGTTAGCGATAATGGTTCACAGTTTACTTCACAAGTGTTTGAGGATTATCGCAAAGTAAATGATATTCAACACATAAAATCCACAAGTTATCATCCATCAACCAATGGATTAGCTGAAAGATTCATAGAATTGTTGAAGCATTCTTTAAATGCTTCGTAAGAGCAAGATTCATTATCATGTCGTGTGAATATCTTTTTATCATTTTATAGAAACACTACTCATGCGACTATTCAAAGTTTACCTGCATTACTATTCTTAAAGAGAAAGTTGAGAATTACGTTTGATTTACATTGGGGGAATTTAGCCGTAACTTCATTGCAGTGTTAATGTCAGCCTTACTTGTGACTAATAAATAAACTTTAACCTTTGATTTGTTATTATCTACAAAAACTTCAGAGATCGTATAGTGCCAAAAACAATCTCAAGTGTTTAGACGAGAAGGCAAACAACGCTCATTTCAACAAGGAGATTGCGTCTTGGCACAGAATTATGCCATGAGTGAGAAATGGGTCCAGCCATTTTTTAGCAAAAATAGGTGCAATTTCTTAAACAGTTCAAACTGAAGATGAACAAGTTTGGTGTCACCTTGCTGGCCAATTGTTGGCATCTCGCAATCATTTCTCTGAATCATCTCCTGAGGTACCAATTTCTTTTATCCTTCATGTTGTGAATACTACAATAGAAGACTCAGTTGAATCGGAGTTGCCTGATGATTGTGTCCATGCTACTATCCCAAATGAGAATGATGCAGAATCAGTTCCAACAGAAGAAGTGTCCATTGATGTGCCAAACCATACATCTAGGTCAAGGACAGCCAAACTCCAGAATGTTGTGCCTAACCAAAGAGGAATAGGCATTCTCCTGATCAACTTTCATATTGACAGTGTATTATGATTAATGATGCATAGTAATGTGTGGAGTATTATTGATCCGATGAATAGTATCATGGTAATTTGTTATCATAACCACAGAGATAAAGGGGAAGGAATGTTATGTATTTATCTAGCTCTATGATTGTTTTAAGAGCAAGTCACATGATTTGATGGATGCCTCAGAGGCAGTTTGTCCTCTTTACAGTCAATGTTCCTTCAGTAAATCTGTTGTCGTTATTTTGAATCTATGGGGGTGATTCTCCTGGCCTGCTGCACTGCTCAAGTTGAGCAACGGACTAGGAGACATCAGTGGGGGATCTGCAGAAGGACTCGTGACCGGTGTCTGGCCGATCGCGGGTTTTCCAGGCCCTTTGCTTCGACATAATCAGTCTCATGCTGGGAATCATTGTGAGGCTTATTACAATGTTGAAATCTCAATTTCAATATCATTAACGAGACCAGAAAGATAGTTTCCAGGCTCTCCCACCTCTCTCCCCCGGGCCCCCTGGCGGGAGAGCTTCCCACCAGCATGGATTAAAGCTGGTCCCCATCAAGGCGGACCAGGGATGATTACCCTGCTGGTGGGGCAGAAGCCATTGAAGCCCTCCTGGGAGGGCAAGAGAGGAGGGGTGCCCCGTGAGCAGTGCAGGCCTGGCAGTGTCAGCTTGGCACTCTGGTATTGTCCACTGGGCACCCTGACATTGCCCATTGGGCACTCTGGTACAGCCCACTGGGCACCAGGCAGTGGCAAGGTGGTGGGGCCAGATGGGACGCAGCCTACTGGGAGGTGGGGCTGATCGGTGGTGGTGGGGGGGACCCATTGCGTACTCTGCTATGGGAGAGGGAGGCAGGGGGCGATCAGGGCTGTACGTGGTGGAGGGGGGGGGCCGCGCAAGCCATGGGGGCTGGCGATTGGGGCTGGCCCTGAGTGGGGAGGCGGTGGCCGGGTAGTCCGGCAATCGAGGGGGTGTCGGCGAATGATGATCAACAGGTGGAGGGGGGGGGGGGAGGGGCAGGGGGAAACGGTCTGTGAAGAAATTGGAAGGCCAGTGATCAGGAGGCCGGCGATGTGGGGGTGAGGGGCTGCGCAATGCTGCCGGCTGCTCCAGTGGGTTTAGCCACCGCCTTCCCCCTCCCTCTGTGGAGCACAGAGTGCCGGAGATTCGTAAAACTAAGCACACCCCCCAAAAAACTCCTGTTTTCCCACCCTTTGGTCACTTAGTCTTTTTTGGAAGAATCGTCCCCATATGTGCAAACTACATCTTTTCTTTTGGTTTAAAACACACAACTCTTTACATGTTTAGGACATTACGGAAGCCATTATCCCTGCCCCAACCTCTGCTCCTTTGCCACAGTTAGCTGGGGTCTCATTGACTATTCCTTTGGTCTGAGCCAGTGTTCACAGCCTCACACTGTTCAACCCTGAGCTGAGCTTTAAACCAATTGGGCCTGAGCTTAATTCGTTCAAAAGCCACCACTTATATTGAGTTACAATTGGGCCCGATATCTTTTCCATCACAAACACCACTAATTTGCAACATTATGTCCACTGCAGTGACCTGTACACCCGCAACCCCCCCAAACCCCACAATGCCGAAACTGTTCTGCATGATTTTGCTACATCTTGACTTCGTTATATCAATGGCACCATCTTTGTTGGCATCACTTGACTCTCTATAAACTACACCTCGTTCAAAGACTGCTGTTCTGCATTATTTCTCACTCAACTATTCATCCATTCCTCTATTTCCAAATGCTTCATCTTTAAAATAGTCTGCTCTTTTTTTAAGTTGATGTTTAAATTCCTCTATGTCTTTGCTGTGGTCCTTTGCAATGTTTTCCAAGCCTGTAGCTCCCGCCTTTACAACTTCAGCATCTTTGGTTCTACTCTCTGGAATATATTCCTTGAATCCCTCAGCCTTTTCACTTCTCCCCCTCCTTTCAAACCATTTCCCAGAATGCTATCAGTGAAGCACCTTGGGAATTTATTTTGCGATGAGAAGTGCATTAAATTCATAAGTTATTCTTGTTGAAACATCATGACTCAACAGTTCTTTCTGCCTGCCTGCTCCCACTACAGCTCATTACTTTCCTCGGAGCAGCCAAAGGGTCCTGGAAGCAAAAACCTAATGGCGCATTCACGCTACAAATTCAGAATCAGTGATTTTTTGCCTTTGCACTGACACTAAACCTGCAAAATACAAATTGTATGTAAGGACCCACAATAGTCCTTGAAGGGAAATGCCCTGGAGAGGGCACCTCTTCCAGGGATGACACCACTTTTCTCTTTGCTCTTTCTCCTTGCCAACCATTTCCCCACAACCTCCATCACCTGCAACAGGTAATTTGGTCATTATCACACTGCTATTTATGGAACATCGCTGTGTATACATTGACCCCAATCCTTCCATTACAACAAATGACAGCCCATCAGAAAGTGCTTCATTGGACCTAAAGTACTTGGGAATATGATTAGATCATGAAAGATGCTGTATAACTGCAAATTCTTTCTTTTGTTTTAAGGGCAAAGATCCATCATTTCAGCATGTAACATTGGAAAAAGTGGAATAATGATGGCTCTAACAAATGAAGGCTGCCTCTGTTAAAATGGTCCTTACCCTTTTAACTTGATTCATGCTGGAATTTTACCGGCGTGTCCGCCCCAGTTCCGGAGAACAGCATTTTCCATTGGCCTCAGGCAGAATTGTACGAAGCTTGGGCAGACGTGCCAGTAAACTTCCGTGCATGGTGTTTGTAATGCTCATCACTACAGGCCCTAGGTTTCCGGAAAACTCTCAATAATAATGACATTGTAGGGTCCGACCCACAAGTACTCTAAAGTTTGATGGACCCAGTCTGCATGTAACATTGGTGTGGAAGTTAGATGTAGAGGAGAAAGTTAATTATTATGTCTATGAGAAGGAATTTTTCTGCTCATTTCTACAGTATTTGCCTGAGTTCACAGATTTGCTTCATGCAATTGTTAGAAGATCAGGTACATATGCTATTGCGAGAAGGACGACACAACTAAGCACCGAACACAAAAGTAGCTACAAGAAGGTCACCGAACTGGAAAACATATTGGCTCAGACCTTTCATTGGCAGATTGTCAGTTCACTCAAATTTTTCTAAGCCTCGGCATTGCTCTGCATTTCTTTCTTGGTCTCCCAAGCCTGAATTCTTCAGAATTGCAGAGTACACTACCACACTATGCAACTAACACCACACCTTCCTACCTACATGTCACCCTATGCACATACCAACTCATCCACTTACCACCATACTAACCTGTCATTCAACTCACCTACAACTTCACCACCCACCAGTCTGACCAACTGCCACCATGGGTAGGTGGGTGAGGTATGTGGGTAAAGTGGTGGGTGGGTGAAGTGGTAGGTGGGAAGAACGGCAGGTGGATAGGGTGGTAGGTAGGTAAGGTATCTGGGTACATAGGTAGGGTGGTGGGTGGATGAAGTGGTAGGTAGTTAGGATGGCAAATAGATAGGGTAGCAAGTGGATAGGATGGTAAGTGGGTGAGGAGGCAGTTAGGTAAGCTGGTAGATTGGTAGCTAATATGTACACATTTGGATCTCTACACAAAGTTGGAGATTCTCCTCCTCTAGATTGCTTTTTTCTCTCAGTCATGTGATCTGACATCATTATTACAGCAACAGCATGTGTGCATTTGATGTTAACCTTTTCTCTACTGGTATGGTGGCAGCTGGTTAGACTGGTGGGTGGAGAATTGTAGGTGGGTTGAATGACAGGTTAGTATAGTGGCAGGTGGATGAGGTGATATGTGCATAGGATGGCATGTAGTTAAGATGGTAGGTGGGTGTGGTGGTAGTTGCATTGTGTGGTAGTTGGGTAGGGTTCCAGGTGGGGAGGTTTATGTGCATTGGGTAGCAAGTGGGTAGGGTGATATGTGGGCATGGTGCCAGGTGGGTAGGTTGGTATGGGTGTAGGGTGGCAGCTGATTTTGGTGGTTAGGTGGGTGAGGTAGATGGTGGGCAGGCAATTACAGCCATCCCCCCCACTCTCATAGTCCGAATCTTAGCTGATTTTCTTTGCTTTCAGCTCTGACGGAGGATCATCCAGACTAAAAGCGTTGTATCTATTCTCTCTCAACAGAGGCTGTCAGACCTGCTGAGCTTCTCCAGCATTTGCTGTTTTTGTTCCAGATTCCAGCATCTGCAGTAATTTGCCTTTATCAGACAGAAACTCTGTTGTGCATTGCATTCTTAGCATGAGCTCCAACTTGGCACCATCCACGCATGGAACTCTGAGTCCGGAAAGTCAGGAAAAATAACATTTTTAATCCCGGCCTGCAGCATGTCATTGTGTCTAAAACAACCCTTAGCAGCCACCCGATCCAGGGCCATTTTGAAGCTTCTTCTTCCCCAGAGCACCGCTCTGGGACAGTTTTACTTCAGACACTGGCACAACGGCTACAGCCCTACCGGCTTCTGTCTCTTCGACAAAGCCATCCAGTGAAATAGACTGTCGGAGCTGCATGAACAAAACTGGACTATCCTCCGGGGATTCAGCGCTTTACAGGGATGGTACAAGCCACAAAAGTGCAGGGAGCATCCAAGCCAGGGTAAGTCATCCCCCCATCACCCGGCCGACTGGCCTTGCTAGCGCTGCAGTCCAAGAACACTCACAATAAGGACCAGTGTCCTGTGAGTGCTGTCACTGCCACAGACAGGGAAATATCAGTAGGCTGTGTCAGTCATGATCTTAGCACCACACGGACAACCCGAGAGCATTCTCAAAGCTAAGGCCACCAACTCAGAAGATGCACAGATTTCCTTTCTGGGTGACATCAGGTGATGCAGCTGTTCCTTCTGGAACACAGACATCTCAGTAAACAGCATCCAACCCACTTTTCATTCCAAAGGCCCCACCGTTACACATTAAACAAACATTAACTTTATTTGTAACCTCTCATGAAGCATGAAAGGGTTAATAGTCGTACAAGTTTAAAAATCGCCAAGGCTGAAAAAATATGTCTTCTTATAAAAGCCTCCGCAGACAGACACCAAGGCAATAGTCTGGCAAAGCACATAAATCAGACATCTGTACCTGGAAAATGGGAGTGATCCACCGATACAGAAACGAGCGGTATTATGAAGTCTTCATGCTGATTGGATATTATAATGAAGCAAGCATAAAGTGATTGTGATTGATTTATGCTAATTAGTTGTAATCAATTTTGAAAACTTTAATTGCCTTTGCATCTTGGAATATGCCACTCTGGCTAGCTACAGGGATGTGAACTGTAGCTAGCCAGTGTCCTTGCTATAGCTTGTATTAAAACAGCTGTTTAAGAGAACACTGTTACTTGTCTGGTTACTAGAGGGGTAAAGTTGTGATCAATTAAAAGGTTAACATCAAAGCCCGCAACAGAGTAAGTCTGTTGTTAATTTCAGGCCTGCGAACCTACCCAAGGGCCAGACCAACCCACCATGGAGGAGGTCAGCATAGCATTCCAGTGGAGGTGACACCAGAATCAGATTGACCTCCAGAGAAGCCTCTGCCTCCACTACAAACCACAGTGCAGGTCATAGAGATGCCAAGCAATACATCGCTCCAATAACTGTCAAGCAGCTTGCTGAAACCGCAGCATCAGCTGGAAGCAGATAGCAGCCACACATAAACATCACAACATAAAAGTCACCTCCCTACTTTACTTCCATCCACACAACTGGTCTCTCTCAATTGTAGAAAGCTCCCAGACATTAAAAAGGTGGAAGGAGAAGAAACACCACTGATAACCTGACGAACATCACTTTCATCCATCTAGAAATGATTAATCACCACTCACTATCGCAAATCAATGCCACATAAATAAGACTGACCCGTGTGGTGCTCAATCTGCTAATGGAAGAAATACATCAAATCATGTTTACATCCAGGCACAACCTCAATAGCACCGCCAGGATGAAGAACATGCAGGACTCTCCCAACCAAACAGCAAGCGAGATATGGAAGGGTTTTAAGACCTCTAGACCACCTAACTCCCTATGGTCATGGTCTTGAATAGGGTAGATGGGGCAGTAAGAACATTGTTAATGCATGCTGTTAATGTTCTAATGTTAATCATGAAATAGTTTAGAGTTAGAATAGTTCATAGTGGCAAAGTTATGCACACAGGATTTATAGTGATATAAGACTTGAAGCAAACTGCAAATAAACTATTGTCAGTCAACATCGAATGGATAAAGACTCAGCGGGAGGTGTAGTAGAAGAGTTGGTGCTTAACGAGTTAGCATGGGACTCGTACCACCCACATAGTGATGTAAGAAAACATATGACTTCTTGTTCAGGGCAGCCTAGGGATAAGCAGCAACATACAAGAACCAAGTATGGGATCCTCTCTGTAACATTATCCTCTATTATAAAGAGATGCATTGTAATGTTAATAAAAGCATTTTTGCAACTTTAAAAAACTGCTTCATGGTTCCAAGCAGTACACATTACAGGTAGCGACAACGTAACAGCTGAAGGGATGGAGTGGTAAGTGTGTAAGGTGGCAGTTGGGTGAGCTGATAGGTGGGTGAGGTGGCATGTGGGTGAAGTGCCAGGTGTATTGGTGGCAGGTGGCTGAGTAATTAGGTGCATCGGGGTAGCCGGGTGGGTGGGGCGGGGGGGGGGGGGGGGGGGGGGGGGGGGGGGCTAGAATTTGACAGATTAAGCACTTTACAACCTTCTGGATTCAACGTTGAGTTCAACAATATCAGACCATGAATTCTGTCCTCCATTTTGAGGTTTTTTTTTGCCAATTACAAATCTGCATCTTTCTGTATCAATCTGTGACAGTCTGTTCAAACTGAGCAGAACTTTCTTCTGTTATTAACACCTGTTCTGGGTCTATCACTTCCTTTGCCTTTTGTTTCATCTTTGGTGTTTAATCTCTCCTATCTTCAAACCCATGACCTTCCCTGCTTTTCCACCCCACACTCCTTCTTTATTAACATTATGATATCCATCACATTCCTCCATCTCTTCAGTTCTGTAGAAGAGTCATTCTGGGCTTGACATGTTTACTGCGTTTTACTCACCAAAGATGCTGCCAGATCTGCTGAATTTTTCCCATACTTTTTTTTTTAAATTTCAGGTCTCCAGTGTCTGCAATATTTTGCTCTTATTTCATGATTAAATGAACTGATTATTTGCCTTTCATTTCAGAATGACCCCTTCTTTGCTCTGTGCTGCACCCCTCCAAACCCTCAACATTGCTTTCATAACCTTTACAGCGAAGTACATTTCATAGAATCATAGAATCCTATACTGCAGAAGGAGGCCATTTGGCCCATCGAGTCTGCACCGACCACAATCCCACCAGACCCTATCCCCATAACCCCATGCATTTACCCTAGCTAGACCCCTGACACTAAGGGACAATTTAGCATGGCCAATCCACCTAGCCCACACATCTTTGGAGTGTGGGAGGAAACCGGAGCATCCGGAGGAAACCCACGCAGACACAAGGAGAATGTGCAAACTCCACACAGACAGTGACCCAAACCGGGAATCGAACCTGGATCCTTGGTGCTGTGAGGTAGCAGTGCGAACCACTGTGCTACCGTGCCACCCCATTTGCTCATTTCAATTAAAAGTAAAGCTATTGGCACTCATTAAGCAAAATAATCATACATAATCATGTCTGTCATCATTTGCTTTTCACTCCAGCAATTTCCAAGTACTCAAGATTCCTGCTCACTGGGGAGTCAAAATTGTGATAAAACTACACTCTCACACTAAAAAAAAATACAAATTTACAGTAATTTTATTTGTAATCATGTTCCGGTGGAGCATGCAGTATTTTTTGTTGTACAGAAGTCAAAATCTTGTTGTTGCCTTTTCATTATAATCATGTGTGTTAAAACCAAAGGCAGATCCTTGGCTCATAGTCTTTTGGTGCTTCTCTGTCCTATGGCAGTCTTCTCATTATCCAATATCTTTCTTCAATTTTCAAGCCATCCAGCACTGATATTCTTTTCCTTCCTTTTCCTCTTTTTCCTTGAATATTCCCTCCATAACGTCTCTTACTACCCCATTTACTCTTCGAAATGTCTCGTGTCTGCGAATTACAATCAGCAAATTTCTTTGTTCATTTACTCTCTTCAGCACTTCACCATTTGTTAATTTTTTGTCTGTCTGGCTGATCCTTTCCATTCTCCACCAAATGCACATTTCAAAGCTATATAACAAGTTGGCCCCCAGCAATTTAGGTCAAGTCATTGAATCTATTCAAAGCTGAGTTGGATAGATTTTTGATTGACAAGGGAGTCAAAGGTTATTGGAGACAGGCAAAAACCTGGCCTTTAGGCTACAATCAGATCAGCCATGATGTTATTGAATGACGGAGCAGGCTTGTTGGGCTGAATGGCCTACTCCTGCTCTTAATACCTATGATTTTATGATCTCTTTCCATAAGACCCTCACATCCATAAAAAACAACACTCCAAATGTAGCTCATCACAAGTTACGTCCTACCTTTTAACACTTGCCAAATCTTCATGGCAATCAAATGGAATATCCAAATGCCAAGAATGTCCTTTACAAAGTAATAAAAAAATCAGGCACATTAGTTGAACATACTGACAGCCTACCACCCTTTCAAAGTAACAAATGGATCAGCTTGTGACTTGCCTCCTGCAAGCCAAATATGATGTTGTCGTTTGTGAGTCAAGTACTTGCTCAGTTATTGCATTTTAAGGCAATTCAGTAATGTGCTGCCTCATACGTTATACCTCTCTGGCGATAATGATAGATATTTGCACATGCAAATAATGTTTACCAGGACATTCTATGCAAATATCTTTACAAATATGTTCATTCCTCATTGCACCTACAGTAAAAAATATATATAATTGAGCAAATTCTACTCATAACATTGACAGTCAGGACTGATTTCTGTACATGGCATGATTAATTAAGTGGATTATTACTCACCTCCCAGCCACACAGTCATCAATTCAAATCACCATGTTCCTTGTGACTTGAACTCAATTAAATGAATCGTATCCATTGTCATTTTGGCTGTTAAGTTTATTGCTGCACAAGGTTAGATGTGCCAATTTGAGCAGAGAAAAACGATGGTCAGTGTTTGACTTATCCTATTGACTCCCAATGGGCAGTCAAAAAATGGAGCTGTTATTCCATTGCCGTAACATTCGTATCATTCTGTTGTTCTAGTCAGAGGACAAACCGTGATCAATGTGGTGAAGAATAAACAAAGTGGAGTCAATAAAAATATTAATTTTACATCTGTTTTAAAAGGCAAAAATGAAATTCAGTGGATAAAGAGATGCTGATTTTATATTGACCGTGTTTTAAATCTGATTCTGGGACACTGCCAAATGTGAGGCAGCTCCTGTCATTAACCAATTGGATTCAATCGCCTTCTCCTTGTGACAGATGCAGAGACTCAGAAAAACCTAGATTGATGGGTATCCCGCCATAGCAAGAAAGCCTTAATTTAGCAGTGTAAACATTGGGAGCTAACTCACAGACACCACTCTCTTGCAATTTTAATTAAACATGGTCTGATGTAAAGGCAGCTAAACCTCGAACTGTGAGCGGACAAGTAAACTCAAAAACATTCTGAAATAAATTGGGAGATATAATCCAATTTAGCTGTGCAGAAATCTCACATGCAGTTACATATTTATCAGTGCGCTGACAGAAGCTTCTAATCATGCAACACAAATAACCCTTATCTGCATGATGTCACAGCCCAACATTCACAAGATTGTGATTCTGATTAATAAATGGATTGACAAGTACGAAGAATGACAAATGAAGTGTCCTGATTCTGCATCGAAATAGAACGGATTGGATGGAATCTAAACATCAGTGAGGCAAAAGGATCATAAACAATAGGATGTGGAAATCTGACTTGGGATGTTATTGAACAAGACAGCCTGGCAGGTAAATTTGCCAATTAATGTAACAGTGCACCTTTTTATTTTCAAATGTATATGTTAGGGGTTCAGACTTCTCCCCATACTGTTTATTTACTATCACAGTGAAATGCAGCTTCCAGCCGCAAGCCCATAGTCCACATGTTCAGCAGCTAATGTTAGTTAGGCCGAGATACTCAACCTCTGACCTAATTTCAGCCTTGGTTCAAACATGGACAAAAGAGCTGAAATTTAGAGGTGAGGTATGAGTGACTTCCCTTGTCATCAAGGCAGCACTTGACCGAGTAAGGCAGCAAGGAGCCCTCGCAAAACTGGAGTCACTGGCAATCAGGGGGAAAACTCTCCACTCGTTGGAGTCATACCTCGCACAAAGGAAGATGGTTGGAGGTCAATCATCTCAGCTCTAGGACATCACTGCAGGAGTTCCTCAGGGTAGTGCCCTGGGCCTAACTGTTTTAAGCTGTTTCGTCAGTGCCAGGAAACCTTTCCCCTTGCTGGAGAGATCAATGTCGAGGGGCATAGAGTTAAGGTAAGGGGCAGGAGATTTAGAGGTTTAGGGAGGATGTGAGGAAAAACCTTTTCACCCAGAGGGTGGTGGGAGAATGGAACTCACTGCTTGAAAGGGTGATGGAGGCAGAGACCCTCATAACATTTAAGTCGTATTGCAATGCCAAGGCATACAAAGGTCTGCCTTTGTGGTTAGGTGGTTTATTTTTGACAAGGTGGACATAGAAAGGATGTTTCCTTTAGTGGATGATGGGGCATTGTTTCTAAAATAGGGATCACCGTTTCAGGACAGAAATTAGGACTTTTTTTTTCTCCCAGAGGGCTGTACAACTTTGGAACTCCCTGCCTCAGAAGACAGTGGAGACAGAGTCATTGAATATTGTTAAGGTGAAGGCAAATGGGGGAAACAGGCCCAAGGGGCGGAGTGGCCTGGTTCTGCTGCTCTTTTATATGTTCATATCTGCTGGAAGTAAAAGACAAATAATGAAGTCAATCAATGTGCAATATTGATTTGATACAAGTGCTGGCATTTTGAAGCTAACTTTCCAGTCAATATCCTGTCTCAATCTTATGGAGCTTCTAAGTCTGAAGATATTGTGTGATGAGGGAGAAGTGAGAGAGAGGATTAGGTATGAGGTTACTGTTCTCATCAGTGGATTCAGACTTACTGCTGGCCAGCAATGGCCCATTTGATAATGGCTACAACTGTTCCTTTTATGGGAATTCAAGCACATAAGTATATCTCTCCTTCTCCAGTTACTTCCTGCTGTTGTTGGTTATATGCGGCCACTTCTTCCAAGAGAGAGGTAAGTATGTCAATAGGTGCACTGCAATGTAGCTCGGTGATGTGTCTATCATGGGTGAATAGTTGGCAGTATGTGCAAACTATGAAATATTAATTTGAGGTTTGCAACCGTGCAACATTAGTGAGGGTGAGTTGGAGCACATGAACATCAGGTATGGGCCGAGACAGATAGAGATTATTGGTAGATGAGCAATCATTTGACACATAGCTGAGGCTAGTGATGCAGTTGGTAATATAAATGGCCATTGTAGGTAAACTTGCTGACGTTGAACACTTATGTAAGATCATTGAACTTAATGCAACACAACATCCAGGATCCAGGATCTCCAGCACTGTGTCCGTCTCTGTGGCTCGGGAGGGAAAGGGGGAGAGCGGGAGGGCGATAGTTATTGGGGACTCGTTAGTTAGAGGGATAGATAGGATGTTCTGTGGCAGCAAAAGAGACTGACGGATGGTATGTTGCCTACCGGATGCCAAGGTCCGTGATGTCTCGGACCGTGTTTTCCAGATTCTGAAGGGGGAGGGGAAACAGTCACAAGTCGTGGTGCACATTGGTACCAATGACATAGGTAAGAGAAGGGACGGGGATTTAAAGCAGGAATTTCTGGAGCTGGGCTGGAAGCTGAGAGCCAAGACGAAACATGTGGTCATCTCTGGTAGCGAGTTGAGGAACAGGGAGAGAGTGCAGTTAAATATGTGGTTGCAGGGATGGTGTAGGAGGGAGGGTTTCAGATACGTGGATAATTGGAACACGTTCTGGGGAAGGTGGGACCTGTACAAACAGGACGGGGTGCACCTGAACCAGAGGGGCACCAATATCCTCGGAGGGAAATTTGTTACGGCTCTTCAGGGGGGTTTAAACTAATTTGTCAGGGGAGTGGGAAAGGGAGTTGTAGTCCAGAAGTCAGTGAGGGTGGTGAGGTATTGGGGAAGGTATCAGGGTCAAGGGTGGGTACTGGTAGACAGGAAGGTGGGTTGAAGTGTGTCTACTTCAATGCAAGGAGCATCCGGAACAAGGTAGATGAACTTGGGGCGTGGATTGGTACTTGGGACTACGATGTTGTGACCATTACGGAGACGTGGGTAGAACAAGGACAGGAATGGTTGTTGGACGTTCCGGGGTATAGATGTTTCACTAAGTGTAGGGAAGCTGGTAAAAGAGGTGGAGGAGTGGCATTGTTAATCAAGGATAGTTTAACGGCTGCGGAAAGGCACTTCGTGGGGAATCTGCACACTGAGGTAATATGGGCTGAAGTTAGAAATAGGAAAGGAGCGGTCACGTTGCTAGGAGTTTACTATAGGCCCCCAAATAGTAATAGAGATGTGGAGGAAGAAATTGCTAAGCAGATTATGGATATGTGTGGGGGTCACAGGGTAGTTGTCATGGGGGACTTTAACTTTCCAAATATTGATTGGAACCTTTGTAGGTCAAATAGTTTGGATGGGGCAGTTTTTGTGCAGTGTGTGCGGGAGGGTTTCCTGACACAATATGTGGATGGGCCGACTAGAGGTGAGGCCACATTGGATTTGGTACTGGGAAATGAACCGGGCCAAGTGTTAGATTTGGTTGTGGGAGAGCAATTTGGAGATAGTGACCACAATTCGGTGTCTTTTGTTATTGCAATGGAGAGGGATAGGGCCGTACGGCAGGGCAAGGTTTACAATTGGGGGAGGGGTAATTATGATGCGATTAGGCAAGAATTAGGGGGCATAAGTTGGGAACAGAAACTGTCAGAGAAAGGAACTAATGAAAAGTGGAACTTTTTCAAGGAACAAATACTGGATGTCCTTGATAGGTATGTTCCTGTCAGGCAGGGAGGAAATGGCCGAGTGAGGGAACCATGGTTCACAAAAGAGGTGGAATGTCTTGTGAAAAGGAAGAGGGAAGCTTATGTAGGGATGAGGAAACAAGGTTCAGATGGCTCGAATGAGGGTTACAAGTTAGCAAGGAATGAGCTGAAAAAGTGGCCTAGGAGAGCTAGGAGGGGACATGAGAAGTCCTTGGCGGGTCGGATCAAGGAAAACCCCAAGGCTTTTTACTCTTATGTGAGGAATAAAAGAATGACCAGGGTGAGGTTAGGGCCGGTCAAGGACAGTAGTGGGAACTTGTGTATGGAGTCAGTAGAGATAGGCGAGGTGATGAATGAATACTTTTCTTCAGTGTTCACCAAGGAGAGGGGCCATGTTTTTGAGGAAGAGAAGGTGTTACAGGCTAATAGGCTGGAGGAAATAGATGTTCGGAGGGAGGATGTCTTGGCAGTATTGAATAAACTGAAGGTCGATAAGTCCCCTGGGCCTGATGAAATGTATCCTAGGATTCTGTGGGAGGCAAGGGATGAGATTGCAGAGCCTTTGGCGTTGATCTTTGGGTCCTCGCTGTCCACGGGGATGGTGCCAGAGGACTGGAGAATGGCGAATGTTGTTCCTCTGTTTAAGAAAGGGAATAGAAATGACCCTGGTAATTATAGACCGGTTAGTCTTACTTCGGTGGTTGGTAAATTGATGGAAAGGGTCCTTAGGGATGGGATTTACGACCATTTAGAAAGATGCGGATTAATCCGAGATAGTCAGCACGGATTCGTGAAGGGCAAGTCGTGCCTCACAAATTTGATAGAATTTTTTGAGGAGGTAACTAAGTGTGTTGATGAAGGTAGGGCAGTTGATGTCATATACATGGATTTTAGTAAGGCGTTTGATAAGGTCCCCCATGGTCGGCTTATGATGAAAGTGAGGAGGTGTGGGATAGAGGGAAAGTTGGCCGATTGGATAGGTAACTGGCTGTCTGATCGAAGACAGAGGGTGGTGGTCGATGGAAAATTTTCGGACTGGAGGCAGGTTGCTAGCGGTGTGCCGCAGGGATCAGTGCTTGGTCCTCTGCTCTTTGTGATTTTTATTAATGACTTAGAGGAGGGGGCTGAAGGGTGGATCAGTAAATTTGCTGATGACACCAAGATTGGTGGAGTAGTGGATGAGGTGGAGGGCTGTTGTAGGCTGCAAAGAGACATAGATAGGATGCAAAGCTGGGCTGAAAAATGGCAAATGGAGTTTAACCCTGATAAATGTGAGGTGATTCATTTTGGTAGGACAAATTTAAATGTGGATTACAGGGTCAAAGGTAGGGTTCTGAAGACTGTGGAGGAACAGAGAGATCTTGGGGTCCATATCCACAGATCTCTAAAGGTTGCCACTCAAGTGGATAGAGCTGTGAAGAAGGCCTATAGTGTGTTAGCTTTTATTAACAGGGGGTCGGAGTTTAAGAGCCGTGGGGTTATGCTGCAACTGTACAGGACCTTGGTGAGACCACATTTGGAATATTGTGTGCAGTTCTGGTCACCTCACTATAAGAAGGATGTGGAAGCGCTGGAAAGAGTGCAGAGGAGATTTACCAGGATGCTGCCTGGTTTGGAGGGTAGGTCATATGAGGAAAGGTTGAGGGAGCTAGGGCTGTTCTCTCTGGAGCGGAGGAGGCTGAGGGGAGACTTAATAGAGGTGTATAAAATGATGAAGGGGATAGATAGAGTGAACGTTCAAAGACTATTTCCTCGGGTGGATGGAGCTATTACAAGGGGGCATAACTATAGGGTTCGTGGTGGGAGATACAGGACGGATATCAGAGGTAGGTTCTTTACGCAGAGAGTGGTTGGGGTGTGGAATGGACTGCCTGCAGTGATAGTGGAGTCAGACACTTTAGAAACATTTAAGCGGTTATTGGATAGGCACATGGAGCACACCAGGATGATAGGGAGTGGGATAGCTTGATCTTGGTTTCAGATAAAGCTCGGCACAACATCGTGGGCCGAAGGGCCTGTTCTGTGCTGTACTGTTCTATGTTCTATGTTCTATGTTCTATCCAGTCCTTGATGCAGTACTTTTGGCACTGACCTTGACAAAATCTGCTTCTGATGCTATTTCAATGTGTGCCTGGAGAGCATCCTGGCCCCTTAAAGATTCCGGGCATCTTTTATCATTTCTGACTTCTCCACCAAGACGTCCAGTGCAGTGTTCAGAAACCTGGATGCTTGCTTTAAGAACAAAGAACAAAGGAAAGTACAGCACAGGAATAGGCCCTTCAGCCCTCCAAGCCCGTGCCGATCATGATGCCCTAACTAAACCAAAAAAAATATTTCGCCCTTACTCAGTCCATATCCCTCTATTCCCTCCCTATTCATGTACCCATCCAGATGTCTCTTAAATGTTGCCAATGTGCCTGCTTCCATTACCTCTTCTGGCAGCTCATTCCAGGCACCCACCATTCTCTGCATGAAAAACTTCCCCCACATATCTCCCTTAAGCTTTCCTGATCTTTCACAACCATCCATTCTTCTGTCTTTCTAAGCCAACTTCAGTTCAGCAAGGTTTCCAGCAGCTGTTTCATCACAATATTTATCCCCTTTAAGAGGCACAGGCTAACTTTAAGATGTGCGAGTAAATTATGATCTTAGGTCTCTGCTGATGTGTGTAGCTTGTCACCAGCCTTGTTAGCATGGGGCTGCATGCAGAAATCATGATAATGAGCAGGCAGTAGGAAGGTGCTGTGCTGCCTGTGTAACATCAGAAGAGCATGGGGACATTGCCACTGCAATCCTCGTACTACTTTTAAATGGGCTCCCTAATTTGGCCCCAATCAGCTCATAACACCCTTATAATGAAACATGAACATTCAATATGCTTTGTCCTTTCTGTGTCTGTAAACTAGATACTGGGCCACCCGTCACATTGCACCCGTTTTCGGGTGCAAAAACATGGTAAAATCGGGCGTGAGGTAAGTAGCGCGATCCGCATGCATGCATTTAAATTGACTTAATGGGTTGCATGCCCAATTTTACTGGCACTTCCCCCTTTACCACTGCGTTCACCCATCCAGAATTAGCACAAAACATATATGCTCCATGGTAGCTCCAGTTAGTGACGAGGTAGATGCCTCGTGTCCAACGGCTCTCTGCTTGAGATCAGTGGGCGGGGGAGAGAGGAAGGGGGTCCACTGCCACTCTGCCTGAGATCAGTGGGGGAAAGGGAGGGAAGGGGCCTACGATGGGTCTGGGTGGTGGGATAAGGGGGTCAGTAATGTTGCGGGGGGGGGGCACTTTTTGTGGGGGCCAGGAAGAGGCATCATCCGGCGCAGGAGGGATGTGGCAGGGGAGCAGCATTCTATCATTTTTTTTTTCTGCACATGTGCAGTTGGAGGCGCTGATCAGAGCTGCAGGGTTTCAGGAGTGTTAAGCCCCGCCCATCGGCTTCTTCAGCGTGATTCAGAATCACTGATATTTTTGCAGGCAGAGTGTGTATGGGGCATCTCAGAATGGGTCTAAAAATCAGATGTGAAACACCCCCAGTTTCAGGTCCACCCAGCACTTCGAATCAAAATGGTAAAATAGAGCCCACTGTCTCTTCAAACATACAAAGAGAGTTGTTACGTGACCACACCCACAAGGAGTGGGTAAGTGAACATGCTTAGTGAGCTCTGATGAAGGGTCACCTAGACTCGAAACATTGGCTCTATTCTCTCCCCACAGATGCTGTCAGACCTGCTGAGATTTTCCAGCATTTTCTGTTTTTGTGTGTGTGTTCAACACGCTTACTGCCTGATGTCAAATGCCAAGGGCCTGATTCATTCACATCATCAATCCTTATTTAAATCAGCTGTCAATCAGCTGCCTGCCAGTGATTAATGGCACTGATGGGGAACTCTTCGATTACAGATTTGTTTCAGGGAAAAATTGACCCAGTAACTAAAAGAAGCGAACAGTCAGCAGATGGGAGCTGGTTACAGAGATTTGGCCATTCTGGCAGATCATTGTGAGTTCCTGTTCCCTGTGACAGAATGCTTATGAAAATTAGAAATAGATGATAAAATTTATTTTGGATTTAAGTAAAGGTCGAAGAGGCTATTCTTCTAAGTAGACCTCTGGACATTATATTTGTATATTTTTTAACCTGACTTAGCCTCATGTTGATTAGATAGTGAAACAATACAATAGGTACAGTGGGCATGTTTTAAAATAAAAAATGTACCTCAGTATTTTTACATGCAATTTTCAGCCCAGTACTGAGTTCAATAAATGAGTCTGGAGATCTGCATGATAAAATGCATTAAGTAGCTTTAGAATTAAATTTTAAATGTTTGATTTTTAGGACTGTTTTCATGATGGGAATACTGACTCTCAGAAAGGGCAATATGTTCAAAAGAAAGCACATTATATTAAGAGATCACAAGTTTACTGTGCTTATAGTCCATAAATTCTGAAGGATGCTTTTTAGGTGAATGGGGAAGTGGTGGTGGGTGGAGGGGTGGGGGGAAGGGGGGGGGGTGGTGGTGATGGTGGTGGGGTGGAGAGAAGGAGAGGAGGGGGGAGCAAGTGACTTATAATATAGAATCATAGAATCCCTACAGTACAGCAGGAGGCTAATCAGTCCATCAAGCCTGTATGACAACGATCCCACGCAGGCAACATCCCCATAACCCCAATTATTTACTGTGCTAATTCCCCTGACACTAAGGGACAATTTAGCGTGACCAATCCACTTAACCTGCACATCTTTGGAGGGTGGGAAGAAACCGGAGCACTCGAAGGAAGCCCATACAGACACAGTGAGAACATACAAATTCCACAAAGTCAGCCCAGGCTGGAATTGAACCCAGGTTCCTGGCGCTGTGAGGCAGCAATGCTAACCGTGCTGCCCTGAACCACAGTGGGGATGTTCAAAGAGCCACAATGATGGGCATCAGACCTCCTTAAGGTCAGGCCAGTGTGGGAAGAGTACATTGGAACAATGTGAAGCACGGTTGTTTTGTTCCTTGTGCTGGAGAGGTCCTCCGAGTTAAATTTGGTGGCCAGGAGGAAGACCAGAAATGGAGAAATGGTAGGGAGTTTGGTGGATGGGGTTAGGGGAGCCATATTGGTGGATGAGTGGTAAGTGATCAGTAGGAGAGGGGAGGGGTTGGTGATCCAGTGATCTATCAGAGAAAAGGTGTTACAAGGGATATAGTTCTAAGCCATAGTTTCAGCCATTTGTTAAGCCTCCAAACAATGTGGAAGGTCAATGCATTTTTGCCTGGGTAATGTTTTAACCTTTTCTTTCTGATTTTGATGTGTCCACCACCTTAGAGTGATCTGTATATGTCTCTTGTATTTTTGTTTAAAAAACAAGGGTTTCCAACCATTGTTGAAATCATACTGACCGTGTGCAGTCAGTTTGAATCATGAGAATATATAAAAATGAACAATATATTTATATTCTGCCCTTACTTGAGTTCAGCCTTGACACCATCTATTTTTCAAATTCTGCAACAGTGCCAGTCTTCAAATTTGACAGCTTTCTTCCCCTCTATCTCTGTGAATTACAGACATGAAAACAATAGCACACAAAACCCTACATCCTTAAGGTGGTGAGAGTTTTAGCAATGGGGTGAACATGTCAAAATCAATACATCTTTAACAAAATTGTGAGTGTTAGTGAATCCACTGTTTCAATAGTTCTGGTGCCATATTCTCGAAGGAAAACAGCAGGCTTCAGATGATTTATATTCCACACATGAAATAAATGTTCGATTTCAGTTCCAGTCATTATTTATTATCTCTTGATGCTGATAGAGACATTACAGGACAGACGAGTAGAAATGGAGCAGTCAATGATGAAATTGCTCATATTCAGTAATTGCTGTCTTGGACGACCATCCAAACTCGAATCATTATTTATGTTATATACATCACAAATTGTCAGCTATTCCTAAGGCACATCTGATCATTTTACTTACGGTTTAGTGAATGATACTCAGTTGACAAGATAACACACACAGTGTCGTCTACCATCTTCACCTTTGATGTTTCTCCCCTCTTCCAGCACAATGTTTCCATTTCAACCTCCTCCTGAATGAGTCTATCCTGGGCCCCTTTCTCCTTTCTCTCCATTTCAGCTCCCCCTCAATTCCTTTAATTATATCTTAGATCCTTGGCATCTGCCCATGTCAGTATCCACTTCAAACGCTGTATTCATCAGCTTTCTAGCCCTCTCTGCGTAAGTGATCCTGCATCTTTACAACATATTCTGTAGCAGGGCTATCCCAATGTCCATTGCATTAATAAACCAGCTCGACCAAAGCTGGTTGTCAGTGATTGGGTCTGAGCCAAGAACTCAGGCAGAGTACGAACAAAAGCTGACGTGGACGAGTGGCGGGGGGCAGAGCAATGAGAGTTGAAGAAAAAGAAGCTGAGGGAAGGAATGTTAGGCAGGTGTTGAAAAGCACGTGGAGGTAAGACTTTAGTGGTATAGAAAGGAGCTCTCAGAAACACAGTGGAAAAATCAAAGGTGTGAAATAGAGAACTGAGACACATGAAATGGGCAATAATCTCTAAATTACAGACATGAAAAGAGGTTAATTCCTCAATTACAGCAGTGGGAAGAGAATCGTAGAAAGTGGAGAGTTGGGTGGTGGCGGTGTGGAATTAAGTAAATTTACATATGAAGCAGGTGGAAAAAAGATCTTCAGTTCATTAAAAATCATTTTACAGTGAAAGGGCATCTCAAATTGTTTCATTGGCAATGGGTTACTTTTAAAAGTGGTCACAGTCATTATGCAGCCAATTGCAACAGCTGATTTGAATACCGTAAAACAGTGAGTTTTTTAAAAATAATTCGTGGGACATGGGCATCGCTGGCTGGCCAGCATTTATTGCCCATCCCGAGTTGCCTGAGGGCAGTTGAGAGTCAATTTGTCATTGCTGTGGGTCTAGAGTCACATGTAGGCCAGACCAGGTAAGGACATCAGATTTCCTTCCCTTAAGGACGTTTGTGAACCAGATGGAATTTCTGACAATCAACAATGGTTTCACGATCATCAGTAGATTCTTAATTCCAGATATTTTTTACTGAATTCAAATTCCACCATCTGCCATGGCAGGATTTAAACCCAGGTCCTCAGAACATTAATTGAGTTTTGGATTAATAATCTAGTGATAATATCATCGCCTCCCCCTAGTCAGACAACTAATTTACTTGTTTTGCTGATGTTGCTTGGGGCAGGCACTTTCTTCAGGGATTGCAATTGGGCCTTTCATGGCTATCTAATTCTGAAGAAATGTTCCCATTGTGCCTTAGGTGCTACAAGTCGTCATGAAGTCGGCAGCTCAACTGCTTCCTACCCATTCATGCTTGTTTGCGGTCCGAGCTACTTTGAGCCTCTAGCCTCATTTGCATGCCATTGGCAAGCTGATAGAACCAGGCAAGTACCCCACTGCAGTTCAATGCTTCTGGATAGGGCTAATCATAAAATAAATGATAAAGGCAAAATACTGCAGATGCTGGAATCTCAAACAGAAACAGAAAATGCTGGAAAAACTCAGCAGGCTTACCTGACAGCATCTGTAGAGAGAGAATAGAGCCAACGTTTCCAGCCTGGATGACCCTTTGTCAGAGCTCAAATAAAATAAATGCTGATGCTTTGGAAAATTTTGAGCCCGCACTCTCTGTCAGCGGGAATGGCGGCAGGGGCTCAAAATCTGGAGAGTGCGATTGGCGCTGGCAAGTTTCCAATCTCTGATTTTACCGGCCCCTCGCCGGTGTAGTGGGGTGAAATACGCTGCAGGTTTGCAGAAAGCTCCTTTCAATGCATTACCATGTTATTAGCGAGCACTCCTACAGGATATTGAGCTCACACAGAAATTTCACACAGGCGCCATTCACAACAGGTCACATGGGGAGGTGATGGCCGAATGGTATTATCGCTGGACTGTTAATCCAGAAATTCAGCTAATGTTCTGGCGAATCAGGTTCGAATCCCACCACGACAAATGGTGGAATTTGAATTCAATAAAAAATATCTGGAATTAAGAATCGACAGATGTCCATGAAGCCATTGTCGATTGTCAGAAAAACCCATCTGGTTCACTAATGTCCTTTAGGGAAGGAAATCTTCCATTCTTACCCGGCCTGGCCTACATGTGACTCCAGAGCCACAGCAATGTGGTTGATTCTCACCTGCCCTCTGAAATGGCCAAGCAAGCCACTCAGTTCAACGGCGACTAGGGATGGGCAATAAATGCTGGTCAGTCCACGTCACCCATGTCCCACGATGAATAAAAAAAAATGATCATGAACCTGGCACTTTCACCTCCAAGGGGAGTTTGGAGATGAGCGCTCAAGCAGCCAGCAGCCTCCGTGGTGAGCGCTGCTCAGGGGGCACCGGAGAGGACTCAGGGGACACGGATCAGTTCAACTATGGGCCAAAGGTGGGGGATCCCAGAATTAATATTTCAGGGAGAGGGGTTGGGGGGGTCACTTGCAGGCCTTACCTTCCCTCCATGTTGGGGCGCCCTTGCTTTAAAGGGGTTCAAAGAGCTGGTATGGAGGCAGCACTTCCCTTGCCCTCCTTCTTGCGTTCCATTCCATATCGCAGCTGAGAGAATGCCCTTCCTTAGTGGGGGCTGGCCAGTGGGTGGGAGGGACATAGCACAGCCATCCTCACACTCCACAGGGATGAGTAGCCGGGTGAGCGCAGTGGCTCCCCCGAGCTTGGTGGTACGAACAGACAGGGTGGAGGCTCTGTGAGTGAACAAAGTGAAATTTAATAACAAACAATCAAACAAAATGGTGATATATCTACACTAGTGCCTATATTCACCCGTGCCCCCTAGCAGTTTCTTAATCTTCTTCACTCTCCCAATATGTCTGTGTGTCCGCAGGATCCACAGCTGAGGTTGAGGCGGCCTGCTGACTTCCACACACTGTTGCCTGAGATGACTTTGGCAGGCGTCCCCTGGAGTGCCGGGACCTTGAGGGTCTAGGCCTGCTTTTGGGCAGCACGGATGTTTGACTGCTGTCCTCCTTGGTTACAGGGGCTGGAGGTG